>NC_140247.1:9524553-9609553 GCF_949987555.1 Borostomias antarcticus | reverse complement strand
TCCAGCCAGCTACTGAGACCACAGAGGGACTGGACTGATAGAGACTGGACAGCTAACGGACTAAAGTCCAGTCATTAAAAAAAAACACATTAAAGAATGAGTAGAGTTTGTCCGTCTTAGTGGGGGGGAACCCCAGACCACCTTGCGCTGAGCTGACCCCTCTGAGAGAGCTACTCTGAAAGAGAGATACAAGCTGTGTTCGGAATCGCTCCCTATTCACTATATAGTGCACTATATAGGGCGTCAGCCATTTTGTTTGTAGTGTCCGAATTCTCCACGGAATTTTCGTTCCCTATATAGTCCACTATTTATTACCCACAATTCACCTTGATTTGCAGGGAACAGTGCATGTACCCTACATTTTCTCCGTTCCCTAGGTAGTTCACTACATGGTGAACCCTATATAGGGAATAGGGAGTGAGGGAACGAGGGAGTGAGGGGACGAGGGAGTGAGGGGACGAGGGAGCGATTCCGAACACAGCTCTAGTTTCACCAACATGGATGTAATAGCAGGGGAATCTTGCATTGGACACAGTGTACATGCCATCTTTCAAAGACACAGCAAAGCATCGACGGATATTATAAGTCTGATACAGAATCTTTATGTTGATTGTTTATTGTTAGTTTAATATTTGGAGGCAAATCCAGCCCCTCACCAGTTGTGTAGTGTTATAAGAGGAGCTATTAGTTATGGTTTTGGGATCATATTTGAAAAAATAATAACTTTGAAGCAGAGACCGAGACTTAGTGTCGTCAGCCACAGATTTAATAGACATTCCACACCTGATGTTAACAAAGCCTGTCTGTGTGCGTAGCCTCAACACCATCTAGCCAGGCCCAACGTTTGAATGTTAAGGAGGTTCAGTGTGTCTGTGTGTTTAGCGCGTCTGAATGTATGACATTTTTAGAAGAAGCAGGAGAAGGTGAGCGTACTGTTTTGTTCGGGGCCGATGTGTCCATGTTCACCTCATCAACACAGATAGATAGATAGGTTTTTACTTCGATATTTCTCTTTCTATGACCTGTGCTCCACAGCCATTGCTGCACAGGAACAAAAAAAGAAATGTTTTTATGTCATGTGTAACCACATCAAATTAGCACTAGCCTATGATATGTGTGTTCACATGCATTATGCACACCTATTTGTATATATGTGCAAAATAATGAATGTTAAATACACTATGAAGTTTATTTAACTGTAAATGTTATAATTAATGAGTTTTTTTTTATCAGTTTCAACAAAGCATCGATCTGACTTGCATCTGTAAAAGTCGAATGCGTCCACAGTGTCTGACCATAGCCTAATGGCTAGCAAGCTAGCAGCTTTGCCATGTTGCTCTATCATTCCATTCCAGCTAGCATCTGGATGTCCTTTCAACACTGTATATTTGATAACAGCCCTGGGTGAATGTTTATTTACCTAGCGACTTTGTAATGATCCCCAGGTTAATATTGTAAATGAGATTATAGTGGTTTAGATTGGGGTCTTGCAGGAGGCCAGTCTGATATGGGTAGATATGAAGAGGTCCGTTTGATTCGGTTGAGCTTTGCACTACAACAGATGCACTATTCTTCCTACAGTATGTAGAGTTGGTATGAAATACAGTATGTAATAGATGATGGTCATTTTGCTCTCATTTTGGATATTGGAAGCAGAAAAAAAGAGGCATCTTACCCCATATTTTTAAACACCATCTTTTTGAATTAATAATTCACAATAATGAACTACGCCCTGTAGATGAATTGACATGAAGGGAAAATAATAAAATATAAAAGCGATTTAAACTTTTCTGCTGGTTGTGCTTCATCATGTGAACATATAACTCTCTTCCACCAGGTGGCGCTATTGTTCATGACCCAGGTCCCTAAAACTACTGGTCCTGTATATCGGTGTCTCTCAAACCTCCGGCCTGGTGGTTCGCACCGGACCCTGGCGTGATTCAGCTGACACAGACAGACAGTCATCTCATACTAGTCTGAATGGAAGAAGTCCCTCAAAAGGGAATGATTTAACTGGCTGCTCGTTGACTGACTGCTCCCTTGTCTCAATGAACATCAAGAGGAGTCAAATTTCAAGATATCGAGGCCTCAAATGCATGTTGATTTTAAAGAAGGAAATGTGAGAAAAGCTGTTCTAAAAGAATAATGTCACTTTATTCCACATTTTCGTGCGGTTGTTTACTTGCCGTTCGGTATGGGGCTCGTTAAACCAGACACCCCATATGGACCACGGTTCACAGCACATCCCTACAGGGCTAAGGCACAACAGCATCTCATCTCATAAATAGGAAATGTAACAATAACAATAGTCATATCAACAATTATAATACACCTTTCCTCATTTAGAAGATGAAACAAAGGCTTACAAATATTAAAAAACAATTTTTCAGGTGCATGGATTCTAGCTGTGACCTATCAGTCCTGTAACTTAGAGACTGGGTTCTCACAGCTGTAGCTGAGGCCTGAGAACCGAGGGTCTATATGAGCAGTGGAACCTGCTGTGGGAGCAGTGTTCTCTTTGGGGGGGTTATCGGGGAGGGGAGGAGCCGGGTTCAGGCCGCTGGCTCCCCGGTGTCCCCCTTGGTCTTGGGCTCCTGCCACCACTCCGCTACGAAGGACTCCTCGTAGTCTCCTAGCCCCTCGAACTCGGCGTCGGGAGGGTCAGAGCGGGCCACGCCCACCTCCTCTGGACTCACCACATCCTGCCAGGAGAGATGGCGCGGGTCAGAGGTATAGAAACGTGCGCTTCAGCGCCTTCTGTTTCTTTTCTTGGTGGTGTTGTTTTGTTTCTGCCCCCCCCTCCTCCTCCTCCTCCCCCCTCCTCCTCCTCCCTCCCCTCTTCCTCCTCCTCCCCCCTCCACCTCCTCCTACCCCTCTTCCTCCTCCTCCCCCTCTTCCTCCTCCCCCCTCCACCTCCTCTCTCCCCTCTTCCTCCTCCTCTCCCCCCTCTTCCTCCTCCCCCTCCCCCTCCTCCTCCTCCTTCACACCCTCCCCCTTTGTCTTTTTCTCTCCCAATTTCTCTCCAACCAGAGCATGCTGCAGTTTTATTTTTCTGCTTCTGTCTCTCTGTCTTTTCCTTGTAAGAGCTCCTGGCCCCTCCCCCTCAGGTCAGGGCTGTGTGGTCAGCTGGGAGGGGCCGGCCAGTGGCAGGGCCCCAGCGGCCAACACCTCCCAGCTACATTCCACACTGCCCTGGCGGAAAAAACACTGCTCCCTCCCTCCCTCTATCCCTCCCTCTCGTCATCTCTCCTCCTCTCTCCTACCAACCCTCCATCCATTCCTCTTTCTGCATCGTTTTAGCTCTGTCTTTTTGTCCACCAGAGTG
Source organism: Borostomias antarcticus (assembly GCF_949987555.1). Classification (NCBI taxonomy): domain Eukaryota; kingdom Metazoa; phylum Chordata; class Actinopteri; order Stomiiformes; family Stomiidae; genus Borostomias; species Borostomias antarcticus. The sequence continues at coordinate 9,606,228 of NC_140247.1, read as the reverse complement.
GACTGAGAGTGGACGTCGACCGAAGCCGAGAGACCTTACCTCATCGTCCGTCTGAAGGTAGTTCAGCGCAAACTCCAGCATCTCCCTCTGCTTGGTGGTTTGGTTGTAATACCGCTGAGCCTCCTGGGAAACAAACACGGCATGTCAGTCCTACGGTCTCCCCCCCCAAACCTGAGCCATTCCGAGCCATGCCAGGCTATCGCTGCGACCGCGTTATTCCCGCGATGGGTCATGTTCTAGAGACGCTCCAGGCTGTCAAAATTCTGTTTGATTGCTTGGCGCGCTGGATACATTATCATTACGTGAGTCATTCTGAGTAGACCAGGCTGGATGCTGTTATTTGCCGACACAACAGACACTGAAAATAGCCTCCTGTCTAATGCATGAACATAGACATCTGTTGTTTTTAAATTATTTATTCACAGGGAAAATTTGAATTAGAAAATCATTTGACTGTGTGGTCGCCATGGCACACTGGGCTATTTCATTCTATTTAAAATGTACAACCCTTTAATAACTGGCCTTTTCATTTATTGTGTTGATTTGGTTTCCTGTTGATTCATTGATTTAAAACAAATAACAAACAAATCTCATTTCAGTTTTCTGTAAAATCATTCCTATGTCAAAAGCATGGTGCAGGAATGAATAGTCACGGGAATAACGGTTGGCTTTTGCCCTTTGACCCTAAACCCAGTCCTACATGTTGCCTGTAACGGCAAGAGAGAAAAAGCTAATAATGCCAGATGGTTTATGGTCCCTCCCTGATAAACCACAGGTCTGCGTTGTTTGTCCTTGTGGTCAGAATGTAAAAGTATTTACTGCCTAACAAAAGGGCATGGCAGTAAAACGGCTTTCGTTTCGTTTGCTGGTCGACAGCAGCTGCAGCAAACGAGAACGCTGGTGTGTGATGCACGATGACCGAGGAGTTAAATAATCCAATCCCTTTTTATAGGATTCAAATGACTACCCTGGCATTGTGTTAGTGTTCACGCCAAGACATTGTGTGCATCTCCTGCAGTGAGCAAACTACGGCACTGCTTTGTTTGTTGTTCTGCGGCTGGCCTAAGGTCTCAGCTCCAGTTCTCATGCAGTTAACAAAAGTGAATGTTTAGGAGGCCCCGAGTCAGTCGGTGGTCTGGGTCAGGGTGAGGATGTCGCAGGGTTCCAGCGGGGTGGACCGGGTGGTCACTCACCAGGCGGGGCTGGAAGTGGTGCTCCTCCAGGCCCCACTGCTCCCGGTAGAAGCGGTAGTAGACCATGTTCTGCTGCATCACCTGGTCGCTGGCGTCGAACAGCATGTAGCTGGCCGCACACGGCGCCGCGTTCCTCACATCGTTCACTGCAGACGGGTTATTACAATGTTATTACAACTTGTTATTGGTTCCCAAATAATTGGCCCAGCTGTGAACTGTATTTAAATGGTCACTGAACCTGTAACTTTCATACGTTCTGACGAAGGCTGATTGCCGAAACGCGTTAGCGTATTTTGTCCTCCTTGAATTGAACAACTGAGATGTGCTACCACTGCAATGTTTGCAACTTTTTCAATGTTATTGCAACGTTACTACCTCTGTGCCTGAGGTGAACGGGTTTAAACTCACTCCTCAGTCTATCTCAGAGGAGCGTCATCTCTGGTCCTTACGTTTATAGTAGGCAAACTGGAGGTAGTGGTACATGGTGGCCACAAACTTCTCCACGAAGAAACCTCCGACGTTGGGCTTCAGGTGGTCCTCACAAGTCACCTTACACCTCAACACCTCGGTAAAGAAATCTGAAGAGGGAAAAAACGGATATACAGTTCATCTGATTCTCTACGGCTCAAGTTTTGGCCCTTTCAATAACAACGATTGAAAGGAGATGATCATCCTTACCTGCTAGTGTCGGGTAGAAGTCTTTGGATTCTGTGATCTCATAGGGGCCCTCACATCCCAACAGACAGAGGTCGTACATCCTGAAGTACTCGGTCGTGGCTTGCTCCATGTTCCTGGCGCTGCTGCTGAAGTCCCCGGAGTTGTAGAGCTTGACCGCTTTCAGGAACACGCCCTGGTAGAGATGGAACCGTATGAAAATTTCATATCACGATTATAGTAACTGAAATTATCAAGGTTATCAGTATTATCACGATATTATAAAGTGTGCAGAATATTTTCAACTCTTGATACACACACTGAATTAATTTCACTAAGTTTTATATTGAAACCCACAAATACAATTATCAGCACTGTGCACTTTTTGTTGGCATAAACATTAAAATAATGTGTCTTGGAGACTGTTGCTAGCTTTGCTTGATGACGGACAGTAGTGAGCTTTTCAAAGCACAGAAATCAAACACGGTTTTAATGATAATTTCATGGCGATAAATTTAATTTAATTTTATCGCGGTATATCATTATAGCGGTTATCGTTACATCGCTACACCCTGGAGGACAGAGTGGACAGTGCAGCGTCGGGACACGCTGGTATCGACTGAAGGTTGAAGTCATGGAGGAACTTAGAAGCATGTTGAGAGGATTTCACACGCAGCCGCAGAACAACATTGGAAGGTGCCGACCGATTAGGACGGAGACACCGGAGACGTTAATACACACTCAGACTGTACTCATATGCATCCATACATAGTATGTTTTAGTGAATGTGGGTGGAACTGTATTGACTGTTTTATGTATGTTCTTGTGTATGTTTTTTTTGTTTTGTTATGTCCACCAACGAGGACCATGTTGGAAACAAGTGTCTAAGTATGCTTTTATCATGCTATCCTCTGGGATGTACTCTTTGTACTTTTACCCAATAAATCAATCAATCAATCAATCAATACCGGAGGCGTCCTACTGACCTCGTAGGCGCGTTCCTCGTGGTCGACGAGGTACTCGTCCACGTCGAAAAGGCTCTTGTAGTACTTCATGTTCTTGGACAGGTAGGCGTCTTCTGGGTTCATCTGGAGGAAAGTGTGGGCAGATGACACGGCCTTCTCCAGGTTGTTGAGCTGAGGAAGACAGATAGACTTGAGATCGCTACTGAGGGCCTCGTGAGAGACTGTGTTCTGTGGCACATCCTTCCGGTACCTGGTTCACATTAAAGCACAGGCTCTCTTTAGGGGCGCCCGATAGCTCAATGGGTTGGGGCGCTTACCAGGTAAAGGTCCTTACCGCGGAAGCGTGGGTTTGATTCCGACCCATGCCCTTTGCTGCATGTCTTCTCTCTCTCTCACTCTCCCACCTTTCCTGTCTGTCACCTACACTGTGCTATCATAATAAAGCAGACATGCCTCTCTCTACCAAATGCTTCACTGAATAAAAAGGTGCTTCACCATTATTCACCTGTAGAAAAACATGACTCGGCTCACCAGCTGCACACAGATGTGATTCCGTCACACGACAGGACTTAGTCAACCAGACCAATTTCACAGTATGAAAATAATCTCTGCTAATATAGAGGCTCTGTTGGAAGGACAGGGGCTTTGACCTGGTCTGACCATCAGGTGTGGAGGAGAGGAGGGTAAAGTCTAAACAGAGTCTAGAGGAGTGTCCGTTAATGGTCCGGATGTTTCTGAATTGGGGTGACGAAACAATGATGCTCTAAACTGAGCCATGTTGAGATCCCTGCCTTGGGAGATGTGCTCTGCACAGGGGCCGCAATCCTGGGGGGGTCCCCCCCAATATTTGAGATCATTAAAATTGTCCCCCCCCCCAATATTTTTATTGGGGTAGTGGCATTCAAATGACCATACAGCCGCGTAGGAAGATGTCCCCCACAAAAAAATAATACTCTTGCAAAATTTCAATGTAAATGCCCCCCCCAAAATAAATAAATAAATTGGATACAGATCCCCGCCACTGGCTTGGCACAACTATGGGGATGACCGACAGTGACACAGGACAGCTGGCCTAGTCAGTGCATCTAAGGTGAGTGATTCCCAGGGGGCAAAGACTTGTTTGAGGAAAACCCGGCTTCGACAGGGAACCGTGAGGGCACAACAATTATTACATTCTTTATTAGCATGCTTTTACTTTAAAGTGAATCCTCTCCAGGGAAAAAAAAGGCTTCTACGTTGTTCATTTTGGGAGTACTGAGGAAAGTTAAGAGAAAATAATAAACCGATTGTTGGGGCAGGGGATTGGAGGGGGGTGGAGGCAGCTCGAGAGACGTGGCGTTTGTTCAACTGCTGAGTTAGCGGCTTTCTCGACAGGGGGGTGAATAAGTGGAGAGAAAAGAGTACTTTCATCTGTGTTGAGTAAAGATTGGGTTTACACGTTGTGAAGGGAACGTGCTACCGTGCGGCTACCATTCTGAACATGAATGGCCCAGTAGCCCACGCACACTAGAGTAGCCTACAGGCTCAAACCTACATTATAGGATTCCAACGTCCAGAACGAATTAGCTCCCACTTCTCCTCACAGATGACAATTTCAGGGCTGTTATTTTAGTCGAAAGTTGTGCCTCTACCGAGGATGGCTACAGATGACAGACATGCGCTTTGCAAGCTACTAATTGAATTAACTAGTCTAAACAGGGTAGCTGGAAGGTGTCCCAGATCTACCTACAAAATCTAACTATCAAATAAATAAAAACAATCAAATAAGAATCATTTAGTTGTAAAGGCCTTCAATCCAGATTGTGCTACAACTAGACCGGGCTACCTCCCTGGAAGATTATGGCATCCGATGAAAATGCTTTACTACATTGAAGTCCATCATTTCACACCTCTACAATCTCACCTGGTAGTAGGCATATTGTATGTACCGGTATGGTATTCTCTTCTCAAAAGCTTCCAGGACGTCCCGTTTTGGATATGCTAATGCAAACGCTGGAAATGTTGTCTTGCACTTTTTGAGACACGACGCACGGAGTAAGAAGTGTCGAATGATGCGAGTGGTGCTGTCCGCAAAGAGCGTGTCGTTGTCCCGGCTGACCGCGGAGCAGTTCTGGCTGCAAAACGACTCGCTGTCCTTCAGAAGCCGATGAAGTCGCAAACTGAGTTCCAGGTATCTGATGCTCTCTTTCCAGTTCTGTGCGGCGTACTGGTCCAGGGCATATCCATAAGCAGAATCCAGCGGCATAAGCTCGTTCTGGGGAAAACTTGTGAAGCTGTATTTTTCATACTGCGCTTCGACCAGAACGGGGGCGATCAAAACTATACAGAGCCAAAATGAAGGCCAGCTTCTTTTAAGAAGATTGCGCGAGAACATGATCTCACTCTTTCATTTGCCGATTCCACATCGAACATCTGTGTAGATTAAACTATCCGGGATTTTCTTCACCAGTGACCAGTCATGTCTGCCTGCACGTACATCGCATTGGCCAGGCTCGCAGAGGAGGGGAGGAGGGGACAGAAGTTTGGATTCTGGGAGTCCTGCTGGGAGTCAGACGTAAGAGGCAGAGATTCCGGACCCGGAACCATCTCTGGGTCATAACGCCTTACCATGTTAATGGACCATCTGTATCAGTTAATGATAGCCTAAATAAATCTAATTAAATGAAATATAATTGTTGTATGAATGTCGTTTACACAAATTCTTTTTGACAGTTATTTGACTCGTAAATGTGACCTTTATTATGATATTTTACACATAGCCCAGGTCTAATCTGAATGCTAATTTACCATTTATCAACAGGGGCATAGTTATTAGCGGGCCGTAGTCGAATCAACTAACATTCCAAAGGAAAAGAGACAGACATGTTGAGACATGGGATTGAGATCATAGCATTGACATGCGATGGGATTGAGACATTGGTTGAGATCCTGCACAGGATCAGAGGTAGTCTGAGTTTATTTTAGGCCAGATTATAAAATCAAAACTGTCATAGATATAATGCACTCGATCTATATTTATTTTTTTAAGAGGTGGTAGCCGAAATTACCCAGACATGCTAACAGGACTCTAGGACCCTGGGTAAACAGCACACAGAATAATGAGCCTTTCTTCCCAAAGCAGCCAGATGTGCGCCACTCCGGCCTACTACCCGTAGTCCGGGATAATCTCCTGCAGTTGAGATGAACTCGCCACTTCTGCTATCAAACTCGAATAAAAACAGAAGAAGTGTTAAATAGTGCGAAATGTTGCGTTAATACCGACTCTAGACTGCCTATTCTCCCGTGCGCGCAGCAGGGTTGATCAGTGACCATGGGTTAGGTATTACGCCCACCGGTACACGTTTACAGAATTCCTTAAAAAGGAGGGGGGAACAGGGGCGACACCCCCCCCCCCCCCCCCCCAAAGCAGCTACGTCCGCACTAGTCTCTACGTCCTCACCGCACTTCCCCCTACACAAGGGCAGCTAACGGAGGAGCCAATTGATCTCTCATACAACGCAAAACCATCTTCACTTGACAATGGAATTGATATTTGCATTAATTTTGCTTACTGGGGTTTATGTAAACTGTAGCCCGGGCCCGTTAGATGATGTCGTTATTGATCGATACGACATTCCAAGAGTTTGTCCAAGAGAAGTGCAAACTGGAGATTTTGTCCGGTATCATTACAACGGCTCCTTCACGGACGGAAAGAAGTTCGACTCAAGGTAGGGTTAACCGCTATCAGGGCATTGTCGTTTGTTTGCAGAGGGGCTTCTTCAGTGTGAGATCATTTTACATAATCTCAAAGCAAAAACGGGAGGACATTTTGCTTTCCCGTTTCCCTTGGCAGTTGCAGACGTGTCTGCTCATAGCCCCATCTTAACTCAAAAGTTACTTTGAATCACTCTTCAATAGGTCAGAAACATTTGATGCACAGATTTTATAAGCATCGTATGTGCTACGATGTGGATGTTAAGTGCGATAGTGCAGTGCTTATCTGCCTGGATACTTCAATGTCGCGACGTGCCACGCACGCTCGGCTCAACTTGAGTGGGCATGTTTTTATAATGGGGAAACAATTATTCCATTTTGAGAATTGTCTAAATAGATTTTGCATACCGCATTTAAAACATATCCGGTTTATCAGCCTAATGGGTCATACTATTTAACGTAGGCCTAAAATGTGCTTGGACGCAGTGAAATGTTTTTTTGCAACCATGACTAACTCTTTCATTCTTTGTCCGTCCTTCCCTCGCCCCCGTGGGCAGCCTTGAGCGCGGTGCCCCCTTCGTGGGTCAGGTGGGCCTGGGCCGCCTCATCACGGGAATGGACAGGGGGGTCCAGGGCATGTGCGTCAATGAGCGCAGGAAGGTGACCGTCCCTCCACACCTGGCCTACGGAAGCCTAGGAATAGGTACAAGTCACATTCCCTCTGAACAATTATGGAAAATGGGAGACAAACCTGATACAGTTTTCTTTCTAGCAACCCATTGTTAATACATGCCTGTTAGGCTAGTGACAATTGCGAAAGCCGTCAACCCAATCTCTCTCTCTCTCTCTCTCTCTCTTTCTTTCTCTCTCTCTCTCTCTCTCTCTCTCTCCGTCTCTCTCCCTCTGTCTCTCTTTGTCTCTCCCTCTCTCTCCCTCTCTCTCTCTCTTTGTCTCTCTCCCCCCCCCCTCTCTCTCTCTGTGTCTCTCTGTCTCTCCCCCAGGTGACACCATCCCTCCAGACACTGTGCTGGTGTTCGACATCGTCCTGATGGACATCTGGAACACGGACGACAAGGTCCAGGTTCGAACCCTCAGCAAACCGGAGGGCTGCAAGCGGACCGTGGAGGTGTCCGACTTCATCCGCTACCATTACAACGGCACCCTGCTGAACGGCACCCCATTCGACTCCAGGTGAACCATCTCCGTTACCAGACCACTGTAACAAGAGTGTGTGTGTGTGTGGGTACCGTAGTCAGTGTTTTGCATATGCATACATGTGTATTTAAACCGTTTTTGTGTCTCAATCAGCTACTCTAGGAACTCGACCTATGACACCTACGTGGGACAGGGTCACCTCATCAAGGGCATGGACGAGGGTCTCCTGGGCATGTGCTTGGGAGAGAGACGGACCCTCACCATGCCTCCCTTCCTGGCCTATGGAGAGAAGGGCTACGGTAACAACCACTGTTTATCACTCACCTCCATCCAGGGCATCTAACACAGCGTCAGCTGACACCCGGATATAATATAGCAGCTGTTGATTGATGTGGTAATATTAGCCTTGCAAATTTCAAGGAATTTCATTAATCGATAACTATTAACTTTAAACAATAGTTGATTAATTGATAAAAACGTTTTGCTCGCTTCATTTTTGTCTTCTTCCGCTGTGTCGTTGAGATTTCCCGGCATCCCAATTAGCCTTCACTACATGGCGTGGCGCCCTCATGTGCAGTCAGAACCTAAATCATGATTACATTCCACGCAACTACCGTTGATAACGTTCTTTCTCCCTTCAAAAAGTTCCATTCCATTAACAAGCAATCAATTAAGTAACCAAATCTTACTTGAGTAAATTCTTATCGGCGATTAATCGATAGTCGATTAATCGATAGTCGATTAACTGTTAACATCCCAAGGTGATGTCATAGCCTTTAACCGTCCTACCTCCTTCAACAGGCACCCAGATCCCCCCGGAGGCCAGCCTTGTGTTCGAGGTGCTGCTGGTTGACTTCTTCAACCCTAAGGACAACCTGACCGTGGTGGTCAAGGAGGTGCCCAAACCCTGCACCCGCAGGAGCGTGGCCGGCGACTACATCCGCTACCACTACAACGGCACCTTCCAGGACGGCACGGTCTTCGACACCAGGTGCGCCGCGTCCGCCTCCGCTCTGAACCCCCCGGTCGTGCTCTCTGCCGCGGCGACGGTCCGCTAAGGTCCACGCGACGTATGTTTCGTCACCAGAGGGTGTACGGACAGCCACGCACACCCCTTTTTTCGCGAGCGCGCGTGCTAGTCCGCACACCCTCTACACTGTACAAAAGCACCAACTGCCAAGCAGACGTATAAACAGAAACCCCCTTCGCGTACGCAGCTGTTTGCGTACGCGTCCGTTTAACCCAGGCTTAAAGCGCACCGCGTGGTGTGATTATATCCATAATTACAACCAAGTATATCGAATCATATGGGGTCCATAAAGTGCAGAAAGGTTGTAAAGCTTAACTATGGTTGACATTCCTCTGTAGCTACCAGCGTAACAGCACCTACAACACCTACATCGGCATGGGCTACGTGATCTCGGGCATGGACAAGGCTCTCCAGGGGTTGTGTATCGGGGAGAAACGGAGGGTCATCCTCCCCCCTCACATGGCCTACGGAGAGAAGGGAAGTGGTGAGTCTGTGGCCTTGGGTCTCTCCCTAATTTCTTCTGGCCTACAATGTGTACTCATCAAAGAACGGAGGAATGCGCGCACATCAAAAAGTGCAGGTGCTGGACCAAACGAATAAACTGAAGAAATAAAGACGGTCCGCACACTGTATAAAGCTCCCGATGTGAATTTATGTGCAAATAAACTTTATACAGTGTGCCCAGGACCGTCTTTATTTCTACAATGTGTACTCCACTTCATAGAAAGTGCCTAAGTAGAGGGACATTCTAGCTAGCAGTCTAGTGCAAACGTAAACGCACTTCTCCTCCGCGCCACAGGGGACATCATCCCTGGCTCGGCCGTGCTGGTCTTCGACATCCACGTCATCGACTTCCACAACCCCAAGGACCCCATCGAGATCAAGGTCACCCACAAGCCCGAGTCATGCGAGCTCAAGAGCGAAGTGGACGACCTGATCAAGTATCGCTACAACTGCTCCATGATGGACGGAACTCTGCTCTACTCCTCGTGAGCGCCCCCTGTCTGCCACACTGTCACCTAATCACTGCTGGCTCCTTGTCTGGTTCCAGTAGGTCCACAGCAACACCTAGCAGGACGATCATAACTCAGGCCTGGGTCCACATGGGGCCTTATTATGTGTTTAGTGATTAAATCCATGTTTAAAAAAGCCAAAAAGAAAGAAATTATTGTTCTTATTATCTTATTGTCAGACTCTGACCAGATGTAGAAAGGCAAGGCAAGTTTATTTGTATAGCCCATTTCAGCAACAAGGCAATTCAATGTGCTTTACACGAGACATTAAAAGCATCAAGACAAAGTGCAACACATAAATAATAATAATAATCCGAAATGCAAAAAAGGACAAAAAAGGTTTAACAGTGTGATTCTTCTTGCAGGGACCACTATGACTCACCTCCCATCACCACCCTGGGGGCCAATAAGGTGATCGAGGGTCTGGACGAGGGCCTCAGGGGCATGTGCGTGGGCGAGAAGAGACAGGTGGTCGTCCCGCCGCACCTGGGACATGGCGAGGGCGGAGGTCAGTGAACCGGACTCGCGCGGGGCTACTCGGGGCGTACCGTACCGACCCGTTCGTACGTGGCATCCATGGGGCCCACGCGCCTGTTAGGGCCATAGTCTGTTCCTCACGCTCTCTCTCTCTCTCAAATTCAAATGAGCTTTATTGACACGATAGGTGAAAAGAACCCACATTGCCAAAGCAGTACATAAAATCAATATTCAAAAAATCAACATTCAGATTATGTATAAATAAATAAATAAAAAGTGAGTGTTAGGGGTAACTTTCATCCATAAAGGAAGAGAATAGCCAACACCCTAGCAGCCACATGCATACATTCACTCTCTCTCTCTCTCTGACCTCTGCGTCCTGCAGCCAGAGGGGTGCCCAGCAGTGCCGTGCTGTACTTTGAGCTGGAGCTGCTGGACCTTGAGAAGGGTATCCCAGAAGGCTACATGTTCGTCTGGCTGGGAGACAGCCCCAACCCCCTGTTCACCGCCATGGACCTGGATAAGAACGGAGAGGTTCCCCTGGAGGAGGTAAACCTGCACTAGCTACACAAACACCGACTAGCACCGTCTCAAACCACAGTACGTTCACGCAGCCCGTTTATAAATAATCTTTCTCTCTTTTCTCTCCTCCTCCTCCTCCCTTCTCGTCTCCCTAGTTCTCAGCCTTCCTCACGCAGCAGGTGAAAGAGGGCAAAGGTCGCCTGCGGCCGGGGATGGACGCGGATAAAATCATATCGGACATGTTCACCAACCAGGACCGCAACAAGGACGGGAAGATCGTGGCGGCCGAGCTGAAGCTGAAGGTGGACGAGGACCTTCCCAAACACGAGGAGCTGTGAAGGGGGGCGTGGTCAGCGAGGGCAGAGGGGCGTGGCTCCGTCAGGATGTTCACACAGACTAGCGTCTATGCAATGAGCGTTTAGGTGATTATCAACTTGTGGTGCTCTCTCTCGGAAACGAGCCGAAGAACATGTTAGATAAGGAAAATGCTAGCGGTACGTGATGTGTCGTGTGTGAGTCTCAAAGTGATCTGTGACAAAATGCTTTCTTAATTTGTTCCTTTTTGATATGTCTTGAGTATCAGTGACAGATATTGTACTAAAGCAACTACCCTTGTCTGCCATTTGGGCTAGCCTTTTCTCCCAGGATGCACTGCAGGTGGGTTCAAAATGGCTGATAGAAACGATGACTGTGCCCCAAGCCCCGCCCTCTGAATTTAAAATGATGTAAAGACTGGGTTGTATATTTTAGAGTGGCTATTTTGTGCAATACAAGATTTTTTTTTAAACTAAAGTGCCTTGCATTGTGTATCTTATCACAGAAAAAACAACAGCTGTTTTTATAATAAAAATTACAAAAATGTACTGTGACCAGTCCGTTTTTACATCCCTACCCTGTGGCCTACAATGACACCAGTGTTTTAAGATAGAACAATAGAATAGGATAATAAAACAAGATATGAAACAGATGGAATTGAGCCGATAACCACATTTTATTCTTGACATGGAGAAGATGGGGACTATTCTCACACAGGCGGAAAAATAAATCTCAATGTTTAGTGTGATATTTATCTTATACACAACAGACAAACACTGTATGACCTCATTCAGTAGCTTTTAAGTACCCTGATGCTAACCCTAACAAGTTGTTGCTTATCAACAGTTTATTACAACTTGGTAGAACATACCAACATTTGTGATACAGTATACAACTATTTGGCCGTCTGGAACGTGGAAAACACCCTACAAGGTTACAAACACTGCTCCTCTGTTTATATAATTAGGCCACAAAACTGTAGTAAAATATCACCAGTATACAAAAAGACATGGTGAAAAAGTACTGGGTTTGGCCTTGACACTTTTTTACTTTTCCAAAACAGTATACTATTACTATGTTCTATTATGACATTTGTGACAGATGTTTATTTATAATAAGATACTTGTTTGTAGTATTGAAATGGGCCATCAGGACGCCTCTACCACATTTTGACCAATTGGTGGTGCTGTTACACCAATCATACTCCACACTAGTCTTCCTTGAATGTAAAATGAAGAGAATATAGTAGGAAGTTGTGCTCCTATGTCGGGAGGTCAGTTTCTGAGTAAAAGGAGTTTCTGAGTGAAATGAAGGACCGCAGCACATATTCAAGATTTAACCGACGCCATTTCAACCTGACAAAGTCAAGTTAGCTTGCTCTTTATCTTATAACAATAAACTAACGTGAACATAAACTATGTTACAGTATATTATTTCCCTTTAGCCTTGTACCACAACTGAGAAACCAGAATTCTGGGCTCTGCATGACAAAGTGTTCCCTTCAACTTCCATCCATAAAGGAAGAGAATAGCCAACACCCTAGCAGCCACATGCAAACATTCCACATATCACACAGGCAGTGGATCCAGTCAGTACCTGTCCCCTGTCTGACACCACCCCCAGAGGGGTTACAGTCCTTTTGTAGCCCCAACTAAGCTAGAGGCTTCGTTGGTTCTAAAACTCAGCAGTGAACACGACAGGAGGGTAAAACTAAATGTGCTGCGTTGAAGTGGTGGCCAGCAGGACTCAGGGGGGCACAAGAGAGAACAATACGATCTGGAGTGATTGAACCCAGACACACATAAAAAAGAGTATGTAGCTTCTGTAAAAAATACAAAAAAACACAGAAAAAAACAAGTGATACAATCCTGAAATGCATTCCTAGTGATTGACCACTGGGGCAGATTCCGAAATGACGGCTGCCTCCTTCCCCTGGCGTTTGGCTGCCCATTTCTGATTGGCCGGTGAGATGTGGACGTCAGTTCAAAGTTCACTTCTTTCCAGTGATGTGAAGCAGTATGGCGTTGGCTACTTCCATGGTCTCGTCCTTCACCAGGACGATATCGTACGAGTTCAGGTACGACTGCTTCCTCTCCTCCACCTGTGGACAGCCAAAGCATGAAATACAGCAGCTAAACAATAGTTCAACTTCAATTGAACCCAACTGTGCACGTGTTGTGTGTGTGTGTGTGTGTGTGTGTGTGTGTGTGCGTGCGTAGCTGGCAGTACCTTGTCATTGAGGAACCCGATCTTGAGGATGTTCTCCATGTTCTGCACGCCGTCCGCCATGGTCAGGTCCCCCAGAGAGTCTCCTAGCAGCAGGATGTTGTGGCGTGAGCTCAGCTCCTGGAAGTGACCCGTGTTGAGCAGAGCCCCCTCCCTCTTGTTGTAGATGTGGATCAGCTCCCCTTTGAACCCCTTCAGAGCGCCCTGAGAACGACACAGACCAGCGGGTTACATCCTCATCTATGGTAAATAGTAAACGGACTGCACTTATATAGCGCTTTTATCCAAAGTGCTTTACAATGGCCTCTCATTCACCCGTTCACACACACACATTCACACACCAATGGCGGCAGCTGCCATGCAAGGTGTTAGCCTGCTCACACAAGCAATTTGGAGCTCAGTGTCTTGCCCAAGGACACTTCGACATGTGGACAGGAGGAGGCGGGATTCGAACCGCCGACCCTGCGATCATTGGACGACCCGTTCTACCACTGAGAATGTTATCTAGATGTTACCGGGTCATTCAATTAAATGAAACGCAGTCATAACCGTTAACCAACTTGTAAAACAAACTATGCTACAATATCTCTGCACTCAATGCCACGAGGGGCCATAGGTGTTATCGAGTTTACAACGGTGCCATGCTTTGAGTTCGCGGTGATACACACCGTCTCGTCAAAGTCCATGTAGTTGGAGAAGACGTTGACGTTGGGGTGGAAGACCCCCGCCTGGCGGATCACCTCCTCCAGGATGTCCCCGATCCCCGCTGAGAAGATGAGCAGGGGGACGCTGTGCTCCTGCAGGTGGTCAAAGAACAGCTGGTAGCCATCCCTGTGGAGACGGCAGCATCATCAGCACCGACCAATCAAACTCATCATGGACTTAATTGTATTATTGTTGTAAATTGCTTATGTTTTTGTTGACGTTTGTGTTTGCTTGTGAGCTCGTCGGCATTGGAGATGAGGGAAACCTCAATTGCCCCGAGTTTAAATAAAGGTCAAGAAAAGAAAGATTACAGAAGGTTACCGTACAACCAACCTGACTCGTAATTATCACCATCACCACCAAGGAAAAAACAATATCATCGACATGGATGGCGGTTGTCAATTATCGGCTTGTTTGTGCTTTTAATAAGACCGGTTCCTCCTACCTCAGCTTGACATCGGACTCTTGCACCACGTTGGCCAGCAGGTCTTTCCTTATCCGTTGCTGCACCAGCAAGGTATGGGCTTTAGTCCACCTGGGGGAGGCACATGGGGCTGGTTAATGGTGTTACAGGGGGCAGTGCCGGTCAGTCTAACAGCAGGGTGGTGAATGTGTCCCGGGGACAGGCTTAAGAGACGTCAGCGTGGCTCACCACTCCACCATGAGGGGCAGTTTCTCGTCTATTGACCGCGACGAGTCGATCTCGATGGGGTAGTAGGTGTTGAGCAGCACTTTCAGCTGAGGGAGAATGGAGAACATTCAGAAAGCACACATGGGCTAGGGTGCATCTAGAAAACACACACAGTTAGGCTGCAACTCAGTTAAGAAGTGGTATCCTTGTGCAGAATTGTTTTTGCAGCAGTATTTCACAAGCATAAGGTGATACAGTTATATGCTGGTCTGTTTTCCCCAAGGTCAAAGGTACCTTTTCTTTGCACTCTTCACTGATAAGCTTGCTGTTGTCAAGGATATCTGTAAGACACAAACATGTAGTCACGACACATGGCTGTTGTTGAGATGTAACCTAGTGAGCAAACCACCAGCGCTTGTACTTACTATGACTTGTAGGGCATCGCTTCCCATTGTAAGCAAACCGCGTGAGGGTCATATCAAAGTCTGAGATCACCTGGGAAACCATCAAATATCACAGCGTGTCACGATCAAAATAAACATTCGTAGTAGGAACTGCAACACACAGGAAAGAGGGCAAAGTAAAGCACTGAACAGCGGTCAGAGTTGATGTTTGTCTGTATACACCAGTCTTGTACCTACCTGCACAGTGTTGGTGCCGGCTTTCTGCATGGTCTGGATGATCTCCTCCACTCTCTGGGGGTCCCTCATGCACACAGAGGGATTGGACAGCTCTGGGACCTGGGAAGAGGGTGTCAGACAGAGAACAGAAAAGCTGGCTAGCTGTTAAGCATTTCGTTTAACATGGTAACTTACCGGTATTGTGACAAACCTAGACAGATCAAGTTAGCACCGTTAGGTAACTAGCAATGGATTGTCTTATTGTGCCAGCCAACGTGTAATATTCTGATAATGTCACTGCCCATATCTAATGCTAGCTAACGTTAGCTGCAGCGTTTGATACATAAGTTAGCTGGCTGATATGTTACATTTACAACATATGATCTCGTGAGGTTGGAACGATCTGTTAGTGTCAATAGTACATCCATGGTGTCAACATCCACGCTATCAAAGCTAGCTAGTTTTTATACTTTTTGTTCTATTGTTCGGCATTGACGCGCACGAACAAACGCTTACCATTTTGAAGAAAGGCGTATTTTGTTTCAGGAAAAGTAAACTAGGTCAGTTTTGTAATTTAAATATAGTGCTAACTTCACTTGCTACCAGGAGACACAGCTGGCTAGTTTTAGCTAACTACTAGCATAAGTTGAGGACGGACGGATGTGTTTGCATACTCTCTTCCTCAGTGCCACAAGAGGAGAGTACAAAGGTTCCCACCTTCCCCACAATAAGCCTATGGATACAGGAGGACACTTGCTTTTGTGCTTGAATACTTCTGTAGTGAACTAGATTCATAATTTCTTTATGATCTTTGTAGTTAAAGTAGCCCATGGACTCTCAGTGTTTATGCCTGCTGGCACACTGTTTTTCTGCCTATTATTATGTAATAAAGGCTTCTGATATATTCTATTGTGAATCATTGTGATGACATCAACAGTTCTAGAATATAACCCTAGGAACAACTGAGGGTTCACAGTTCTCAGATAACCAGTTGAAGTGTGTCATCTAAATGTCTCGGTCAAAAAGAAGAACTTAGAGAATAGAGTATTGTTTATAGAATTTGAAACAAGAATGAATGAACTGAAGGAGGTGTCCACTTCCGCCAGATTTCAAAGATGTAATATGGAGAGGAAGATGAGTTCCATGACCTGCACAATCTTTAATGAGCTACGACTGGAAGGAAAACTCTGTGATGTGGTCATCAGAGTCAATGGCATTGAGTTTAATGCCCATAAGAACATCCTTTGTGGTTGCAGCTCATACTTCCGGTGAGTGGCTTGACTTGGTGAAAGTGTACTTTGAATTAACCACCAATTGGTGATCAGAACAGACAACAAAGGGCAGCCGACAAAATACAGTACATGATATTAGCACAGAGATTGGTACAGAGTTATCTTGTGAGGTTGTGGTGGACAGTATGACAGGTACTCCATAAACTGTTACCAATATTACCTGAAAGGGCTCTCAGAAAAACAGCAGAGGCCTTCCTGTATTACTGCAATACTGTTAGGGCTGGGTATTGAGTCGAATTTCAAGAATCAATTCGATTCCGATTCACAAGGTTCAGAATCGATTATCACGATTCAATTCGATTCAATATCGATTCGGTTAGTGTTACTAAAACCTGTTTCTTTTTCTTTTCTGTAACCTTAATTACATGACTGCCAAGTTATGCAACACATCAATACTAGGGCTGGGTATCGATACTGATTTCCAAAAATGAATGAATGAATGAATCATTGAATGAATTAATGAACTATTCATTCCTTCATTTATTCATTCATTCATTAAATAAAAGATTGATTTTGGGATTCATGAATCGATTCTGAATCATTTGAAAAATTATACTGAGAATGCTACATGCTCATATGAAAGTGGACTACAGTGCTATCCCTTCAATCACTCTAAACCCGCAGGGCTTTGTTCACGAGTGGCTGGAACAACTCTGAGAAGCGGGTCTACAACATTCCTGGCGTGTCTCCAGACGTGATGCGCCTCATCATCGAGTACGCCTATACGCGCTCTGTTCCCGTCACTGCGGAGAACGTGGAGCTGCTTCTGCCGGCCGCCGACCAGTTCTCCATCCTGGGCATCGTGCGAGCCTGCTGCGAATTCCTCGAGGGCCAGCTGTGCCTGCAGAACTGCATCGGGATCTGTCGCTTCGCCGACTTCTACTCCTGCCCTGACCTAAAGCGGCGGGCCTACACGTACATCCTGTACCACTTTGAAGAGATGGTCCGCGCCTCCGAGGAGTTCCTGGAGCTGTCGCTGGCGCAGCTGTGTGACATCACCGAGAAGGACGAGTTGAACGTGAAACAGGAGGACGTTGTGTTCGAGGCCATCTTGCGCTGGATCGGTCACAAGGCGCCAGAGCGCAAATCCTTCATCTCCGTGTTGTTGCCCAAGGTGATTGAGAGGCTGACTATACTACTGATGTTATTTTGTGTGTTTCCTGTGGGGGCGGCTGTAGCTGAGTTGGTAGAGCGGGTCGCTCAATGATCGAAGGGTCAGCGGTTCGAATCCCAGCTCCGACTGTCCACATGTTGAAGTGTCCTTGAGCAAGACACCTAACCCCAAATTGCTCCCAATGAGCAGGTTAGCACCTTGCATGGCAGCTACCGCCATTGGTGTGTGAATGGGTGAATGAGAGGCCATTGTAAAGCGCTTTGAGTGCCGCTAAGGTGGAAAAGCGCTATATAAGTGCAGTCCATTTACCATTTCCTGCTTCCTGTTCAGTGGCTGACTACTGTGTCTTTGGCTGTCTCTGCTCGCTCAGGTACGCATGGCCTTGATGACAGCAGACTACTTCATGAACAATGTGAAGAACAATGCTCTGGTGAAGGACAGCGACGCCTGCAAACCCATCATCATCAACGCTTTGAAGGCCATGTATGAGTTGAACATGAACAGGCCCTCCCATTCTGACTTCCGCAACCCGCTGACCCGGCCTCGTCTGCCCTACGCCGTCCTGCTGGCCATCGGCGGCTGGAGTGGCGGCAGCCCCACCAATGGCATTGAGGCGTACGACGCGCGGGCAGACCGTTGGATTAATGTGACCAAGGAGGACGAGAGTCCAAGGGCTTACCACAGCGCCGCTTACCTCAACGGCTTTGTGTACTGCGTGGGAGGCTTCGACAGTGTTGACTATTTCAACAGCGTGCGCAAGTTCAACCCAGTCGCGCGCACCTGGCACCAGGTGGCGCCGATGCACTTACGTCGCTGTTACGTCAGCGTGGCCGTGCTGGGCGGCTGCATCTACGCGATGGGTGGCTTTGACGGGTACGTGCGGCTGAACACGGCTGAGCGCTATGAGCCCGAGACCAACCAGTGGACGCTGATCGCGCCCATGCACGAGCAGAGGAGTGACGCCAGCGCTACGACTCTTCAAGGCAAGGTGGGTGGAGCCAAAACTGAGAACATAGGCCTAGATCGCAGCATCACCGCTCGGCTGTATTTCAGGGATGCTGAATTCACGCATTACTTCCGGTCTAGGTGTACATATGCGGTGGTTTCAACGGGAATGAGTGCCTGTTTACCGCGGAGTGCTACAGCCCTGAAACCAACCAGTGGACTCTGATCGCGCCCATGAGAAGCAGGCGTAGCGGGGTGGGGGTCATCGCCTATGGAGAGCACGTTTATGCGGTAAGAGGCCATTGAAGCTGGCTTTGGTTCGAAAATGTAAACCTTGTGTGTGTGTTCTGACGCTGTTGCTGTCCTGTCGCAGGTCGGTGGCTTCAACGGAGCCGACCGCCTGCGTAACGCGGAGGCCTACAACCCCTCGACCAACACCTGGCGCACAGTACCCACCATGTTCAACCCTCGCAGCAACTTCGGCATCGAGGTGGTGGACGACCTGCTGTTTGTGGTGGGCGGCTTCAACGGCTTCACTACCACCTACAACGTGGAGTGCTACGACGAGAAGACCGACGAGTGGTACGACGCGCACGACATGAGCATCTTCCGCAGCGCGCTGAGCTGTTGCGTGGTGCACGGACTGCCCAACGTGACCGAGTACGCAGCCCCGCGAGACTCCCAGCAGCCCTCGCGAGAGGACCTCAAACTGTCCAACTCCAACAGCATCCTGTCGATGTGAGGGCTCCCACCTTTATCCCCCCGCAACTGACCTGGTCTTGCCCCAACGCAGACCCCGCATCTCCCACTGGCATTTACCACACCCAAATAAATCCACTATTAAGTCCCAGTGAAATTCACATATGCATAATATATAGGCCTACATTTCTAGATTTCTTGTTGCACTTACCGTAGTAGTACAATTATTTTTCTCTCAAGACAAAGGGCAGTTCATAAGTTTTTAGATCCATCCATGTTTCTTCTCGTATGAGATTAGCCTACATTAGTCATTTAGCAGACGCTTTTATCCAAAGCGACAAACAATAATTGCATTTAACGTAGGAAAAGCCAAAGTACTACTACTTGCCAGAACTCACAAGTGCATCTCCTTTCTAAAACAAGTGACTAAGAGCATAATCTAGTGCTGAAGGCAAAGTACAAGAATAACAATCTCAAATACAATAGGTGCTTAAGAGGGAGGATCATTGTAGTACTTCTTGAAGAGATGAGTTTTGAGCCTGCGATGAAAGATGGGCAGTGAATCACTGCTGTCCTGACGTCAGTGGGCAGTTTATTCCAGCACTGCGGGGCCAGGACAGAGAAGAGCCATGGCCGTGTTGATCGACCGCGGGGGCCTCAGAGTGACGGAACAACCAGTCGCCCCGAGGTAGCAGAGCGTACCGGTCAGGAGGGGATGTAGGGTTTGACCATGGCCTGGAGGTAGGAGGGTGCTGTTCCTTTCATTGCCCTGTAGGCTAGCGGCAGAGTTTTAAACTGGATGCGAGCTGCTACAGCATGGTTCAGATACCATGCTGATGGATAAAACATACCTCCCATGTAGGCTATTCTTAGCCTAAATGATAAAAAGGTGGGATGATAACAAGGTTATATATGAAGTATTTTAATTGCAATGGATGGCATCAGTATTTCTTACATCCAATATATTGACACATTGTCAGACTATCACATGCAAAACAAAATATATATGGCCTATTTAAATGACTGTGCTATGCAAGAGGATCAAAGCTGAGGAAATTCTTATATCACTTTTGCATTCTCAGTCATTTTTACTAACTTAAGTTATTTAGGTCATACATTGGCTACAGGGATAGTCAAATATGTTAATCTGAGTGTTAATCTTTGTTAAATAAGTATACTTTCTTCTATACAGTAGTTCTTCGTACCATCTCATATGATTATCTTTGGAGGGTGCCGAGAAAAACAATCTGGCATTGCTTACACACACCCAAACAGAACAGTACCAACTCCGATTGATCATCAGATCCAGTTTGTAAGTCAGTAAAAATCAGCCTTACATGTTTGTAATAGGGGATCAACATAGGATAACTGGTTTGAGTCTGAATAATTAACATACATGGACGCTCGCCTCAACAAAACCATCACAGAACTATATCTCATAAGTAATACATGAATCGGTACCAAACTAAGTCATGAACGCATGTCCACTGTGAGGAATGGGACGAACGGCAGGGAACTGCAGTGCAAAAGTATGGAATGATTTCAAATAGTTTAACATAGAAAAACATTAAGAGCTACCAGGCGAGCCGAGTCGTGTAGTTTCCTGGCTCATTAGCATTCATAGTAAAGATAATGTCAACATAACATAAATAATGTCAACATAACAAATCATGATAATTCACAACAAATGAATATGTCCTCTCTCGCTTGGACTGACGAAGACGAATAAGACTTATTCTCTTTCCACTCGTGTTGAGTTGACATACTGTAGTGATAATAAGCAGAACCACTCGAATGCTGCTAGCGTAATATAAAGCCCAGCTGAGCCTTGAGCCTGGGTTCGAACTGGGCTGTGTTAGAGTTTGCATGTAGAGATTGTCACAGTGTCACCATGGAATGTCAATTAGAGCGACTTCATTAAGTTGACTGAACAGAAGGAATGTCAATCCTGCAATATGAACGTGTCACATAGCAGACCTGGTTCAAGCATAAAATAAAACGCTCGCCAAATATGAATACTGCATATATATATATATATATATACACACACTGATATGTATAGCCCATGTCTACACAGTTATATATTATGTACAAAAAGATAAAGATCATCTACGCAGACATCAATAGTAGAGACATGTTGGTCACTGTACAACACTCTTATTCACATGGTTACATTCGGTCTGTCCTCCCCTACAGACCATCACCTCAGCAGGGACGCTTCTCGCCGGCGGCCATCCTCACGACCGGTCACTTAACGCCACGAACGTCTCTACCGGACCAGAGCCGACCGCTCGGTTTGAAAACAACCGACACGAGAACGACGGAACGGGTCGAGTCAAGAGTCACCGGGTCGACGAGTACGGCCGCCGGGGTAGTCCTAGTTCTGGGCCTGAGTTCTGGGGCGGCGGTTAGGGGGGCGGGGCCTCAGCACTCGATCTGGGACTGCAGCTGTCTGCGCAGCGTGAGGGTGCGCCGGTGCAGCTGCTGCATCTGCTGCATGCGGTCCCGCTGGCGCGCCAGGTTCTGGGGCATGGGGTAGCGCTGGCAGCCGTACAGGAAGCGGTACGGGATGCGCACGTGGCAGGCGGTGGCGCGGCAGCGCGGCTGGGGCATGGGCGGCAGCAGCATCCAGCGCTTGCGCTCGGCGCAGTAGCGGTACGCCTCCTTGCGGTACTGCTTGTCCACGTCGTCGCTGTTCTTCCAGCCGCCGATCACGAACACATCCTCGTTGAAGTGGCAGATGGCGGCGCCCTCGATGCTGGTGACCTCGGGCGGCAGGCTCTCCAGGATGTCATCGGAGACGCGGCCGCCGATCATCTGCCGGGCGGAGTCGTCGCGCACCGCCGAGTAGCTCTTCGGGCAGCAGGAGGCGGTGTGGTAGAAGTTGGTGGCGGCCACCGCCATCTGGAACGTGCTGTAGTTGTCGATGAGCGGCAGCGAGTCCACGTCCTGCCACTGCCGGCTCTCCGTGTCGTAGCGCGTGGTCACCGTCTTCAGCCCGTCGTCGTTGTCCGTGTCGACCGGCGTGCGCGCCGTCACGTAGACGTAGCGGTCCTCCACGCTCACCGCCTTGACGTCGCGGAGGATCTTGGGCGCCGACTCGAGGTTGTGCCACTTGTCCTGGTCGGGCTCGTAGACGCTCACGTCCTTGAACCCGGGGCTGAAGTTCCCGTGGCCGCCGATGCTGTACAGGATGTCCTTGATGCAGGTGAGTCCGAACGAGTGCTTCCGCGTGGTCAGGTTGCTCACCTGTAGGGATGGAACAATAACCGGTATAATGATAAACCGTGATCAAATTTGACTAAATGTATCGCGATAAAATGATCACTAAAACCGTGTTCACTATTACCATGCTTTGAAAAACTACTGTAAATACTGTCCAGCATCAACCAAAGCTAGTAAGTCTCCAAGACGCATTATTTTAATGTTTATGCAAACAAAAAGTGCATAGAGCTGCTATTTGAAAACTATTCGTTGTTTTCAATATAAAACTTAGTGAAATGTTTTCAGTGTCGTTTTTGAAAATTTTCAGCATATTTTAACAGCACCGTGATAATACGGATAACCATGATAATTTTGGTCACTATAATCGTGATGTGAAATTTTCACACTGTTACATCTCTCCCCACCTGCTCCCAGGTGTTGCGGTTGGGGTTGTAGCGCTCCACAGTCTTGGCGAAGCCCGGTTCCATCGACCCCGCCACGTAGACGTGGGACTCGGTGGCGGCGATGGCGTGGCCGTCCAGGTGGTTGTGGATGTGGGGCAGGTTGACCCAGCGGTCCTCGTAGATGAAGTAGCCCACGCACTCGCTGAGGTAGTCGCCGCCCTCCGAGACCCCGCCCACCACCATGATGACGTCCATGTTCTGACCGAAGCGCGGCTGGAAGGACGCCATGTAGGAGGCCCAGGACTCCAGGTCGGCCGACATGAGGTTCTCGAAGCGGATGGCGTGCCCCTCCACGGCCTCGGACACCAGGCGGAGACAGGCCTCGCTCGCCGCCACCAGCGCCTCGTTCTTCACCGCCCTGGTCAGGTAGGTGGGCTTGATCTGGGGGAGCCTGAGGAGGCGGAACAGCTCCTCGAAGTAGCGCCCTCGCTCCTCTGCGCTCCTCTGCACCCACTTCACCACCGCCTCGAACAGCACCTCCTCCGAGTCCACCGTGATCTCGCCGTCGGAGAGCCAGTCGCGCACCAGGTGGAAGGGCAGCGTGTAGAACTCCTCGTCCTGGATGACCTTGTGGAAGTTGCGGCGGATCATGTCCGCCGCCCGCAACGCCAGCTGGTCCAGGGTGTACATGTGGGCCAGGCTGTGGACGGCCACGCAGTTGGTCAAGCTCAGCTTCTTCTTCAGGAACTCCCCGCAGAACTCCTTCAGCTGGAGGAGGAGGAACCTGGAGCCGGTGGAGATTCAACAGCGTGGCAATACGATTCAAGATTCATTTATTTGGCCCAAGGGAAATTTGTCTCAGACATGCTGCTATACATCTATATACATCTAGCAATAAGACTTTGACATCCATGAAGTCTGCAACTTCAGATTAACGAGTGGGCAGTCTTTTTACCATGCATTGTGTAAATGGACTGAGATGTTTAGAACCTAAAGATGTAATAAAAATATGGGAAATCGTGGCCTACCTGTCAGCGAGCTCTAGCACCTCGTGCACATTGCAGGTGCTCACGCGTATCTCTCCGGTGTACATGTACTGAATGACACTCTCAACCGTTTCTGATTCGGGTCCCAATTCCGAGCTCCATTCTTTCATTTCAACCCTACCGGTCAGCGACTCGGAGAACTGCCCGCTCAGCAGGGGGGTGAAATAGTCCGTTGCCGCGGCCAGCACGGAACGGTGTGCGGTGAACTGACAACTCTGAACATTACCGGTTGCCGCCCCGCTGCTGAAGGCCAGCGTTACGTCGCAGAACAAACCCTGCTTCCTCTGTTCGTTCTGCCGGCGAGACAGCTCCGAGCAGTGGGAGGAGGATGTGAAATCTTCGGCCTCTTCCGTGTCCCCGTCCCCGGCGAGGGCGCTCGGTGTGCTGGTTCCGCTGCTGCTTCGGGATGAGTCTTCTGGGTTCGGGGCTGCAGCTGCCATTCTGTTGGGTGATGTCAGAATTGGGAATTGCAGATAACTTGTGTGCAAGCGAACACACACACAGACACACATACATACACTCAAAACACTTAGGAATATACTGTCATGCGCGGTGAATGAAGGGCGTTACCGCTTGTGTGACGCGGTAGCCTATACCCCGCCTACTGAACCTTGACCCTGCTTTTATATGTTTTTTTTTTACTCTTCAGAAACTGCGCAGCTTTTTTGGATCTCATTCAATGTAAAACATGATTCCCAACTCAGATCTTGATCTGATTAGAACAAACTGTGATTAGATGAAGGAAGGAATGAAGGAATAAATGAAGGAAGGAAGGAAGGAAAGAAGACATGTAAATGGTTCCAGTTCAAAGTCCTTGGTATGACCCACTCATAGACCTATAAATTCTTATGTTATCCTTGACCTGATCCCGTAGGTTCTGCTTATCCTAGTCATTACAGACAGTAGCCTACTTAGATTGTCCTGTAAAACCAACGGCTCCAGATTTAATCCCTATTCAAAAGTAGGCTACTAGAGAAAGGGCCTCCAAATTTTTTTCCATGCGTGGTTTGACATTTTCCACAGAGTTCAAGTGGATCTTCAACACAGTTTGATACTGAGGGTGGAATATATCAGTATATCAGTCTGCAGGTCACATGGTATCTTGTAGGAACACAAATAAAAAACAGTTGCGTTCCAATGAGTTATCTTTGTTCCAGTTATCTTTTATTCCTTCACAGTTCTGAAAATATATTACAGCACATTTCAACAGAGGCACATTTAATGTACATCATATTGGGTCAAACAACCATAAAACATTAAGAGAACACAGATAAAGACCAAACTAATCTCATCAAAAACAGATCAAAAACAAATTGACCTATAAATTAATGACATTCTGAGAAACATTTACATACATATAATTAGTGTACCGCAAGTGTAAAATGTTCCCTTTCTCTTGCTCTACTTGGACTCATAACTCAAATGGCCAACATGACCACCTGGGCATGTACGATGATCTAATACATTCTTCTTTTTTTTTTTTTTACTTGTATGTACTTTACTCTGGTATTAATACATCTATACATAAATAAAGCTATGATCTATATTTCTAAGAATTATCTACTGTAGTGTTATTGCACAATGGCTCACCCGATAGCAAGGTCACGGTTTTGATATGGCACGAGGGACAGAGACGCTCGAGAGAACTGCACAGAGACACACACACAGTAGTCTGTCCTACATAGACATGCTTGGATCAAAGACAATGTGGGGGAATATCGCTATAGTCCACTGTAATAGATAAGATATGAGATAGCAGTGGTAAGATATGAGATAGCAGTGGTAGTGGTAATAAGCACAGGAAGATCGTCTGAATCCCGACTGGTCATCTTAGAAAGAGGATCCCCCTGATCTCCCCAACACTACGGGGTTAAAGGTCAACCAATGAATGAGCCTCTCGCTCCTCTCCTAGACCGCGTCATCCTAATCTCTCTAGCGCACTCTCTTGCCCAACCTGTCTGAGAGGGCCTTCACAGTTTTGCGGGCATTGCTTATATTCACAGGGTTACAGAACGGTTTATCTAACTGCTTTTAAAGACTAAAACTCTTTCCTTTCCCAGTTCACATGATCCTCTACACTATTAGTTATGAGTTATTTCCCTCCCCCTGTCCTCCGACATGAGGGGACAGAGCACAGCAGAGAGGGGGAACGAAGGTGGGGGTGAGCGGACGCGGGTCGGTCTACGGTCAGGGTCGTCGGTCTACGGTCGGGGACGTCGGTCTGCGGTCGGGTCCCCGCGGTTACATGGACATGTGTTCGGGGAGGACGTAGGAGATGTCGTCCCAGGGGTGGCGGTACAGGCCCTGTTTCAGCCTCTTCTGGTCCAGGTAGTGTCCTGGGGTGGGAGAGACGAGAGCGGGGTTAGTCACAGACTCAGTTTTTTCCCCTCAGCAGCACGCCTCATAAACGAGTCAGGTGTTCGCCCCCCCCCCCCCAAATCCAAGGGGCGCTGCTTCGGGACTGAACTCTGAACTCACACTACCTACACCACCCTGACCACCAGCCATTGCACTTTATTGTCCTGTTGTTTCACTGTTCTGTCCTGCTTTGCACTTGTCTCTATTTGTGAAAAGAGAATTACTGTATGCACTTTAAATGCCAAAGCAAATGTATATATATATATATATATATATATATATATATATATATATATATATGTTACTGTAACATAATGGCGAATAAAGGATATCTGAATCTGAATCTCACCGATGAACCCCATGCTCCGACCCAGGACGAAGATCCCGTTCAGCGCCCCGATCTCCACGAACTCATCAGCCTCGTCGCTGAGGGGGCGACACAAGTATGAAAACACGAGTTAACGCAAGCCGACAGAGCGAGATTTAACCTGATAAACAGCATGGAGACATGTACGGTTAAATTGTGTGTGATTCGCTGGACTACCGTGTAAATCCACCACAGGTTCTGAGCAGATCCACGAACGCCACGCCGATGAACCCGTCCACGTTCAGGATCAGATTGGGTTTCTGAAATCACGACAGACAAAAAAAAAAAAAATGTACGAGGTGATGCAAGAGGACAACGAGGCGACGCAAGAGGACAACGAGAGAGTTGGGCGGCTGTGAATCTGACCTTGGAGGTGGTGATCTTCTCTACGTCCAGTGCGTAGTCCAGGAGCTGAGTGGATGGGAAGTGCTGCTTCACAAAGTCCTTGAGAATCTGCACCCTCATGTCAGGGTTGTTGATCTGAGTGCGACACACACACACACACACACACACACACACTAGTACTTGCAAGATCAAAGAAAACAGAACGGAGAAGGAATGGACAGACGAGGACTGCGCTCACCGATTTGACCCTGTGTCCGATGCCCATGATCAGCTTGCCCTCCTTCTTCATCTTGTTGACGAACTCCATGGGCAGCACGCCGCTGTCGAACGCCTTGCTGAACTGCTTGGCGGCGGCGTCCAGCGCGCCTCCGAACCGGTCACCCTGAGGTCAGATCCACAGAACGCAAGTCAGGAAAACACACTGGCGAATTCTACTCACCGCCCACACAACTGCGTATACTACCGATCTCTGGGTTCAAGTATATCGTGGCGATGGCGGAGGGTCTATGAAAGTATTTATATACTTGGTTTAAGGTAGATTTCAAAGAACACGCGATGTGGTCGATTCAAGCTGGTTTCAAACAAAAGACAATAGTTTTATTCTGTTACGATTTGCAAATTCGGACTCGAAACAGGAAGTGAATCCAAGTCAAGAGTACTGGGACTCAGTCGTGCAGTCTCTTTTATAACTTCGTATAGAGGGAGGTGACGGGCACTCAGACAAAGGGTAAAGGGGAGTGACGTAACAAACCAAATGTTCCATCTAAACAGAGGGATTCTCTGGGAACGGATGAAAAGGAAGGTTCACAGAGGTCTGTAGGAAAATAATAAGAAACAACTTGGTGATAGTTGAATTTCATTAACAGGTCTTACGATGGTGAGCAGGCCGGAGGTGAGGCTAGAGATGAGGTCTTTGCCGGCGCGGGCGCACACGATGGTGTTGTGGGCGCCGGACACGGCGGGGCCGTGGTCAGCGGTCACCATCAAACACATCTCAATGAACTGGCAGGCATACCTGGGCAGCCTGGACACAGAGGGGGGGACGACGTCAACACAACGGTTACTCTGCATACAACACTGGAGTTTCAATCAATCAAAGCTTTATTTGTATAGCGCATTTCATACCCAGAGGCAACACAATGCGCTTTACAGAGAACAAGGGAGGTGGGCATACGACCCACCTCTACATATTCCAGAGGGAAGCAAAAAAACAGGAATCACCCGGGGGCCAGATAAGTGAGCTGTAAAAAATTCTTCCCTGACCCCTCTCAACAAGGCGTTCGAGCAAGCTCCTGGAGTATGTTTGTCTACCGGCGAAGAACAGTTTGTGGACAGTATGGATCGTTTATGTTTGCAATGCCTTGCGGCATTCTCTATGAGCCTGTTCTGCTAAGTGCTTACTGTGCTTTGTTATATGATTCATTCAAATATCATATTAGAGACTACAGGGATAGCTAACACATAATGGCCGACCATGTAGGCAACTTCTCTGTAACTATTTGTGCACTCTCCTGTTAGTCATGTCTCTCTTATGAAGTATTTAGCCCATGTTTACTGCTCTGTATATGTTCTTAGCCAAAAGACAAACATTTTCCAGAAGCTTGCTCGATCGTCTCGTTGAGAGAGGTCAGGGAAGAATTTTTACAGCTCACTTTTCTGGCCCCCGGGTGAAACTGTGTTTTTGCTTCCATCTGGAATATGTAGGGGTGGGACCTATGCCCACCCCCCACTGCTCTCTGTAAAGCACATTGTGTTGCCTCTGTGTATGAAATGCACTATACAAATAAAGTTTGATTTGATTTGAATGTATTATTGAATATATCACAGCCTACAGTATGTACAGTATAAAGTGTGATGGGGTTGAGAGGCTGACCTCCTCTGGAACCAGAGCAGCCCCAGGGTCCCTCCCAGGCCCAACTCGGACTTGAACACCTCTGTGATGGGCATGCCGGCGTAGATCAGCTCCTGGCCCCTCTCATCACAGATACTGGTCATGAAGGAGGCCGGCTTACGAATCAGACCCAGCTCCTACGGGGCGGAGAGGGAGGGACGGTCACCACAACCCACCGGTCAGGCTGTCCCATGTGGTTCGGTGACATTTGCCTTGTATGGGTGTCAATCGCAAGAGCCAACTGAACACAGTTAATGGTGAATCGGGATTTCTGATTGGTTGGCATGCTCACCCTTGCCCAGGAGTAGTCCATTGGCACCGTGGGAGGTGGCACCTCCTTCGCTGGCACGATGACTCCTTTGCCAACAAGGTCATCGTACACTGATCTGCACAGGATGAGAGGAAACTTAAAAGATCACAACAATACAGAGTCCAGATGTATTTAATAAAACAGACTGACTTAGGGAGGCAGATTGTTCTAAGATAAATATCCAAATTGATGAATATACAGTTATACCTGGGTTATACAAAATCATCAAAAACAAAACATTAAAATGGAATCAATTAATCGCAGAGAGTCTGTGGCAGTCAAATGAAAGTTCTTGAACATTTCCCCCGTTAAACTTATACATTGTAATTGACAGCGGTCACTAACTTGATGACCTCTCCCAGCTCGTCGAAGCTTCTGGGGACGAAGGCGCCGGCCTCCTGGAGGGCCTGGTTCTTGGCCACCGCCGTCTCGGAGGCCTGGTTGGCACAGGCGCCGGCGTGCCCGAACTGGACCTGGACCAAGACAACGAGGGGGAAACGGCACCGATGTTGAACTCTCACCCGTCACTCCGAATCACAGTATCCGCTCCGGGTCTCTGAGATGTTAACTGATCTACCATAGCTCTGTACAGTTAACAGGCTCCGCCTCCTTTTTTTTAATTATTATTATTATTGTTATTATTATTATTTTAAAAATCTGTTTATTGGTTTTTAAAGGGTATAGAAGTTATATTAATACAATGGCAGCACTAAGTTAACGGCTGCAAAGCCCAATAACAACAAAGTAATAACGAACAAATGATAGAACATGAAATGATAAAAGCAATGAATAATACATCTAATAGAAAGCACAAAAGGAATAACTATATCAATAATATATGTTTACAAAGATGCCTTTATAATTGAATGAAGTAAAGAACAAAAAAATAAAGTGGCAAAGAGAAAAGAAAAGAAAAACACAAAACAAAACAAAGGCTCCTCCCTCTTTCTGCCGGCCCCTCTCACCTCTGAGGAGAACATGGTGGCGCAGGTCCCGATGCACCAGCTCACCACAGGCTTGGTGATCCGGCCCTGCTTGATCGCATCGCAGATCTTATACTCCTCTGTGCCCCCAATCTGAAGTGGAGACAGTGGTTTTAAATGATGGTCCTCACCGACACGCGTGTGTTCATAGTTAAGAATACCTGATCGTGGGATCGTTCACGTCACATATGTCAAAAAGTATTGATTCGCTTGGAAAGATTGTCCCTCTTCTCCGGTACTTCAGATGAATGAGCAGACGAGTGCTTTTATCTTAAATCAGATACAGTCGATGCTTATTCAGTCGCTTATTTTAACAATAAAAATATTTGTACGCTGCGATTGGCGAGATACGTTTCATGAATCGCACGTGAACCCTGTCGTAGCATCATCTGCGCTGGGTTCTAAGTTTGAGTGATAAATGAGGGCCAGTATGTGTAGGTGTGTGTGTGTGTGTGTGCGCGGGTCAGAGCCTCACCTCTCCAAGCATGACGATCATCTCCACCCCCGGCGTGTCCTGGTAGCGCAGCACATGATCCGTGAACACAGAGCCTGGATACCTGCAGGAGAGAGCAGCTTTAAATATCTGCTCCACACACACACACACACACACGCACACGCGCACACGCACACGGGCACACACGCGCTCGTTCCTTACCTGTCCCCGCCGATGGCCACCCCCTCGAAGACGCCGTCGGTGGTCCGCGAGATGATGTTGTTGAGCTCGTTGGACATCCCCCCGGAGCGAGAGACGTAGGCCACGCTGCCGGGCCGGTAGAGCTTAGAGGCCAGGATGTTGTCCAGCATGCCGCCCGTGTTTCCGATCTTAAAACAACCGGGCTTGATCCCTCCCACCTGAGGACCAACACACAAGCATCTGCGTGAACATAATAATAATAATAATACATTTTATTTATATATAAGGCGCCTTTCAGTTCACTCAAGGTCACCGTACAGGATAAAAAAGACAATAAAATATACAATAGTCAAAAGATACAAAATTACAAAATTGAAAAATTAGATACAAAATTAAGAATCTTAAGAATCGTAAGAGTACCATACCAGACAGGCATACCGTAGATAGATCAAACTTTATTTGTATAGATAGAGATGTACAAACACAGTGAATCACAGCGCACGCAGAAGTGTGGGTCCTACCGTCGCCGGGCCGATGATGGTGACGCCCTTCTCGTCCGCCAGCTTGATGATCTTCCTGGTCTGGGCTTCTGGGATGCCCTCAGCAATGATGGCGATGGTTTGGATCTGAGACAGGGGGGTCGGGACAGGGAACGGGACGTTTACACGCGCTCGTATCTACGGCTTCCTCCGGATCGCGCCGTACCGGTGACCTTAACCTGCGGTGACCTTTACCTGCGGGTACTGCATGGTTTCCACGGTGCTGTCGAAGGCGGAGCGGAGCGAGGCGAAGCTGATGAGCACGTCCACCTCCGGGTGCTTCTTCATGGCGTCGGCCATGTTCTTATAGACGGGCAGCAGGACCTCCTTGTGGCCCCAGTAGAACTTCTGCTTGTGGTCTCCGCTGGAGCACAAACACGCGCACCACCGGTCAGAAACACATCCGAGTCCGGCCCAGACAGACGCACGTGAATACAGGAAGGCCTTTTGCCAATCTACCTCCGAGGTCTGTGGATTTTTCACGTTTTTTTTTTTTTTTTTTTAGACCGTTACTGTACACACAGGAGACAGGAAATTCAGCGACAGGAAATGGACGCCTACGTGAACGGGTAGACCATGGCGGCCACGGAGGGCTCGTCCCTGGAGCAGACGTAGTCGAAGTCCAGCATGCCTTGCACTGCCCGCGTCTGCATGCCCCACACGATGGACTTGGTGTGCTTGCTGAAGAGGGTGGTCGCCTTGGCTACAGGGTCAAAGGGAGAGAGAGAGAGAGAGAGAGAGAGAGAGAGGAACCAGTATGGGTTGGTGTAGGGATGGTTGTGTGTGTAACTAAAGCACATTGTGTTGCCTCTGTGTATGAAATGCGCTATACAAATAAAGTTTGACTTGATTTGATTTAACTAGCGCTGATGCCCATCAGTTTGTTCTTCTTCTGGCCACAGGGGGCGCTCAACGTCTATCAGAGCAGAGCTGCACAGGGAAGCCTGCAAACGTGGCAGGAACCTTATATAACCCCATCCACAACAAGCTCTCAGTTTACATAGTAGTCTCACACACCCGCAGACCTAGTGTGTGTGTGTGTGTGTGTGTGTGTGCGTGTACATTGAGTCCTCACCCGCAGGGGCGCCTGGCTTGGCCTTCTTGGCAGGGGAGGCTTCGGCCCTGGTCTTGGCCTCGGAGAACGAGGCTGTTCTGGAGGAGGCGGGGGTCTGCGTGGGGGGGGGGGGGGGGGGAATGGGGGGAGATTAGTCACGCCGGATCCTACAGGGCGCGATCGGGGGGTGTTGAGATGACCTCTAAGGTACTCTGGGGATTCGTGTTTTCAATTAGGGCCTACATGGTGCCACCCTACATTCACAGGCCTTTGCCTGTTCAAATTGTGTTCCTTTTGTTCAGTTGTGTTTCGTTATGCTATGCTTTTAACCCTGTAGCACAGATTTTTTTTTTAAATGAAAAGTGCGTTACAAATAAAATGTATTATGATTATTATTATTACTTCCTTAACAGGTAAGAGAGAATTAAAGTGTGATCCTTTTTTTTGGATAAACTACAGACTTCTTAACTTCTTTGACCAGTGGATCCCACCACTGCATGACGAGACGAGGGTACGGACGGACAGACGGACAGATATGAACCCTAACGGCCACCGTAGGAGGGCCTGTGCGCTCTGTGGCTCTGCTCGCGTGCGGGTGCATTTCACTGAAAGGCCCGGCACAGCACATTTCTAATGGACGCCTGCGGGCGGTTAGTTGCGGAAGCCTATTGTGTCCCGTCTGCTATTTAAAACTTCAGCAGCGCACAAAGCCCTGCTACTGTATGCTCTGCTCTACACAGAGGCCCCGCCCACTGGGGCTCGGACTGCCTCTCTGCCTCGCCTCGGGGGCAGCCAGGGCACAACAACAGCGGTTATGAGAGGAGCGAGTCACGGCGTGTAGCTGTTCATTCCTCCTCTGCGGCGTAGCTCATGAACGTGAATGTATTGCGTAACTGCGGCCGCCACACCCGCGCAGCGCCGGAGCGTGAGAGATCACTTCCTGGTTAGAGATCACTTCCTGGTAGAGATCCCTTCCTGGTTAGAGATCCCTTCCTGGTTAGAGATCACTTCCTGGTAGAGATCCCTTTCTGGTAGAGATCACTTCCTGGTTAGAGATCACTTCCTGGTTAGAGATCACTTCCTGGTAAGAGATCACTTCCTGGTAAGAGATCACTTCCTGGTAGAGATCACTTCCTGGTAGAGATCACTTCCTGGTTAGCGAGCCTCTGACGGACTACACACCGACACGCTGCCGCTGGAGTTGAGCAGGAAGTTGGCGGTGTGGGCAGCGGCGGGAGGCTGGTTGGGGATAGGTCGGTGGCCCATTGCCATGCCCACGATGGCGGTCATGTGCGTCTCCGTGCCGAAGACGTGGATGGGGATGCCGGTGGTCTTCCCTGTGGGAACACACACACACGCACGCGCACACGCACGCACACGGCAAGGCTATTTGTATAGCACATTTCAGCAACAAACAATCAAAGTTCTTTACATAAGACATTATACACACACACACACACTAATAGATAACAGTAAGCCTCATTCACGCAAAAGGCATTCTTCTGAATGAAAAGACATGGATGAACAG
Organism: Borostomias antarcticus; assembly: GCF_949987555.1. Taxonomy (NCBI): domain Eukaryota; kingdom Metazoa; phylum Chordata; class Actinopteri; order Stomiiformes; family Stomiidae; genus Borostomias; species Borostomias antarcticus. Next base: position 9,572,316 of record NC_140247.1, on the reverse strand, counting down.
AGCTCTATTGTGGGGGGGGGGGACTCACCCACTTCTCCCATCACCCTCAGGCCCTCCTGGTAATTTGGGCCACCGCGCCGGACGAAGATGGTGACCTCGTGCTCCTTCAGAGGGCCCTGGTAGTCCCTGATGGCTCGGACGATACCCTACCGAAGAGAGACGAGACGGACCTCGCATCACTCTCACAGGAGGTTGACCGGACACGCGGTCAGATGGACCCAACGGCAGAAGATCTGTGTCTAACCTCTCCACGCTTACCTTAAACGTGGCTGCGACGTTGGTGAAGTTCGCAATGCTCCCCCCAATGATCAGGACCTTACCTGCGAAACAGAGTGCGGTGTGTTAAGAACCCTGAACACGCTGTTGGTATGTTAAGAACCCTGAACACGCCGCTGGTGTGTTAAGAACCCTGAACACGCCGCTGGTGTGTTAAGAACCCTGAACACGCCGCTGGTGTGTTAAAACTCAAAAATAGCCCGGCGGCGTCGTACCATCTGGGTGCTTCTCGCGAGTCATCAGAGAGAGGATGGTCTTGGCGTAGTCGTAGGTCTGCTGCTCGCTGGGCGCTCCGGAATATTCCCCGTAGTTGGCCAGCTCGTCCACGCCGCCCAGGTCACAGATGGTGTCACTGTGGAGCAAAGACTATTACTGAACGGGCCTACCGGGGCCCAGGGGCCCCAAGAGCTCAGGGGGCCCTTTCTTGTCGCATAGTCAAAGGACTTATTAATTCATGTCAATAACAAGTCACAAGAAAGAAATGATCATTTTAAATGAGTGTTTATCTGTAGTACTTTAGAGGGGCTGAGTACTCCATGCAATAATAAAATAAAACTGCTTTTATGGTGAGATTTCTCTATCTTCAAATTGGATTTGGATGCCGCCGTCTCATTGGGCAAATTCAAAAAGGGGATAAATGAAATGGGGGGGGGGCCCTTTACGTGTCTGTGCCCAGGGGCCCATCATTTCATCATCCATCTATGCTGTGGAGGGAGGACATTGGTCAAACACGAGATGGAAATTACGACAGTTGACAAAAAAACAGTCAAACAACAGTCGAGCGCTACATGTTCCCCGTTGAGGAGTTAACGATGTCGAGAGAAACGCCCGCAAACACAACCCGGTCGGCGCGGCGAGGTGCTCGTTAGTCACGGCCGGCGTGCGTCAGCGCGGTGAGCTTCACGCCTCCACCAGACGGGGGGGGGGAGAGGACGGGAGGCGCCAGTCGCTCCCCAGACCCTCGTTAAAAAGGCGTCATCCAGAGAATCTAATTTAGCTCTCCGTTGAAAGAGCGGCGTCTGGTCCGGCGTCCCTGGCGGCCAGCCGGCTGGCGCCCCGCCCTCAGTTAACCCGGTTACCCTCGCCGGAGCCGGAGAAATCGCGGTGAGCGAGGCCTGTACGGTCAGCACTCAGCGGTATTCCGCTCAGAGCCTGTGATTGGCTACCCTACCTGTAGACCACAGAGGCTCCGCCTCCGGCCACCATGGTCCAGATTCTGCCCCGGGGGTTGAGGAGGGTGAGTTTGAGGCTGGCACCACTCTTGGCATCCAGGTCAGCGATGTAGGCCTCCTGGAGGAGGGGGGGCAAGGGGGGGTCAGTTAGGGTCAGTTAGGTAGAGGTAGCAGCAGGAGGATCTGATTAATCAGGCTGGACCCTGGGTGCTTCTTATTGGGCCGTTAACGGTCCTCTACGTTCTGCACCCAATCAGGATTTAAGTCCCTGACAGGGGTTGGACATGAGCTGTATGTATGCATTATAACCAGATAGACATGAGCTGTATGTATGCATTATAACCAGATAGACATGAGCTGTATGTATGCATTATAACCAGATAGACATGAGCTGTATGTATGCGTTATAACCAGATAGACATGAGCTGTATGTATGTGTTATAACCAGATAGACATGAGCTGTATGTATGCATTATAACCAGATAGACATGAGCTGTATGTATGCGTTATAACCAGATAGACATGAGCTGTATGTATGCATTATAACCAGATAGACATGAGCTGTATGTATGCATTATAACCAGATAGACATGAGCTGTATGTATGCGTTATAACCAGATAGACATGAGCTGTATGTATGCATTATAACCAGATAGACATGAGCTGTATGTATGCGTTATAACCAGATAGACATGAGCTGTATGTATGCATTATAACCAGATAGACATGAGCTGTATGTATGCATTATAACCAGATAGACATGAGCTGTATGTATGCATTATAACCAGATAGACATGAGCTGTATGTATGCATTATAACCAGATAGACATGAGCTGTATGTATGCATTATAACCAGATAGACATGAGCTGTATGTATGCACCATAATCAAAAGGTCAGCCATGCGATCATATATCAACACATAAACCCCACATTTCCCATTGGGCAGTGATTCTTTTGTGTGTAAACTCACTCATGTAAATCTGCCAAAACCAGAAACGTTGCGCTAATTAGTATATTAATAATGCGTATTATGATAATAACAGCTAACAGGAGCTGGTTGCACAGCAGTGCTTGCTTGTGTCAGCGGGGGGCACAGCTGGGGACCTGTAGTAAACACGTCCAATCAAAGACCCCCGCTGTCTCTCGTCTCCACCCGCGACTCACAGCCGTCCAATTAGACGGGCCCGTCTGCTACCCACACAGCGAATGTCTCAAATCGGCTCAGACCAGCGCCAGACAGACCCAAAAACAGAAAGCAGCCCAGATAGATTTTCTACAAATCTCCAGTCTACAGAATGAGGAAAAGGTCTAAAAACATCATTGCTTTTACTTCTGCTTGCACGGGGAATAATTTTATTACACAGGAAATCAAGAAATCCACCTAAAGTGTCTGTGGTTGAGTGACTTGATTTAATACAGTTAAAATACTCGTTTAGGGGGTCCAGGGACAAATTCCTATTCATCTGGGATCCAGTTTTGACATACTTACATGGACTTAAAACTATGCCTGATACGACAAGTTTTTCTCCTAATTTAGGATGTTTAAACTGGTAGACCACAGTGATGTATACAATTTAATTGACAGAACTGGTGAGGCCGTACTTATTTACTCTTTCTTTCTTTTATTTGTACAGTATCTGATACTTGCTTGAATTATTATTTCGATGGAAATCCCTACAGTCAATTAGTTTTTTCTACGGGGCTTGGGTAAGGATGAGTTTTGGTGCTCGATTTCTCTTCATATTCCACTCTAAAGGTGTTTTGGGGTTTATGCCCATTGTGTATGTAGTTATAAGGTTTATACTTTATACAATGTGGATCGAGACAGGCTCATACAGATCACCCCGGGTGAAACGGTTTTTTGCCTCCCTCTGGAATATGTAGGGGTGGGACCTATGCCCACCCTCCCATTGCTCTCTGTAAAGTGAATAGCATTTAGTTAACACACACACACACACACACACACATCAGTCCACTTCCGGCTTTAGGCCTGGACCTGGGCCCAGCCCCCTTCCCCTCACCCAAACCCGGGTCCGTATCCTTTTCCTACCCCCACCCTACCCCCGACCCCTGCCTCTACCTGGACCCAGGCACATTCACACACACCAGTGTTTGCCATGTCTCTCCTATGATTTTAGCCCTTTTTGATCTGAAAATGTAATTTAATGTAATTTATTGCTCTATAAATGTTCTTAGCCGTTAGACAAACATACTCCAGGATCTTGCTCAATCGTCTAGTTGAGAGAGGTCAGGGAATAATTTTTACAGCTCACTTTTCTGGCCCCCGGGTGATACTGTTTCTTTGCTTCCCTCTGGAATATGTAGGGGTGGGTCGTATGTTCACCTCCCTTGTTCTCTGTAAAGCGCACTGTGTTGCCTCTGTGTATGAAATGCACTATACAAATAAAGTGTGATTGATTGATTCATGTGTATATACATATATTGACATTGATCATGGCTAAATGTGACCTCGTTTACATTTCTTTCTTTCTTTCTTTCTTTCTCTCTCTCCCTCCTTTATCTCCTCTAGGTGTGTGCTCTGTTTAAATGGGTGGGAAGGGGGGTAAATAGTTTGTTGTTTATAAGGGGGGGGGGGCAGCAATATGGAAATATTAGTCTAAATGATGTTGATTGTATTTTGTACTTGTTAACATTTACAAATAGAAAATAAGTTTAAAAAAAAATCTCTAGTCTACATAAATGAATCCGGACCAGCCTTTAAAAAAGTCAAACTCAGTGTGTATCCTGGATATCTAGAGGTCCCTCCATCCCTGAAACCCTCCCCCCAAACTCTCTCTCCCCCCAGGCTCTCCCTGTGAGGGGCTCTCTGACATCACCATGGAGACACGGCAGGCGTATTAATGGCCACGCTAGCCCCTCCCCTTCCTGATCAGCGTCATACTGTGCAGCTGGGACTAGGGAAGCTCTCCCCAGAGTTGAAACCAAACATGGAGAAGCAGCGTTCAGTTTTTATGCTCCACACATCTGGAACAAACTTCCACAAAACTGCAGGTCTGCTGCAACTCTCAATTCTTTTAAATCAAGACTGAAGACTTTTCTTTTTGCTGCTGCTTTTTATTAAATCAAATAATTATTCATTCATACACTGCACTGTAACTTTTATTCCTGTATTTTATTTTTCCTGAATTTTGTTTTAAATGTCCTTTTTTGCATTTCGTTTTATATGACCTTTTATGTGTTGCACTTTGTCTTGATGCTTTTAAATGTGTCATGTAAAGCACTTTGAATTGCCTTGTTGCTGAAATGTGCTACACAAATAAACTCGCCTTGCCTTACTGAAATCCACTCCTGTAGACCACATATTTACTCATAAATACACAGGATGAAGCTGAAACTGTTGGCTCACAATACTCACAATACTCCATTACCTGGGAGTTGTTGATGTAATATTATATTGTGTTAGGGATAGTTTCATATTGTGTTAGGGATAGTTTCATATTGTGTTAGGGATAGTTTCATATTGTGTTAGGGATAGTTTCATATTGTGTTAGGGATAGTTTCATATTGTGTTAGGGATAGTTTAATGCGGAAGCAAACATGATAAAGGACAGTAGATCCCACATGATTTCCATCTCGTCTTTAAGGCAATTCAGCCATGATGCTTTATGACTTGAGAAGTCCCCCTCAGTGTGTCACTGTCTCTCACTCCGGACAGACAAGACAGCCAGACAGACAGCCAGACAGCCAGACAGCCAGACAAACAGACAAACAGACAGACAAACAAACAGAGACAGCCAGAGACAGACAGACAGACAGACAGACAGACAAACAAACAGAGACAGACAGAGACAGACAGACAGCCAGACAGCCAGACAAACAGCCAGACAGACAAACAAACAGAGACAGACAGAGACAGACAGACAGCCAGACAGACAGACAGCCAAACAGACACAGACGGACAGAGACAGACAGAGACAGACAGAGACAGACAGACAGCCAGACAGACAGCCAAACAGCCAAACAGACAGACAGACAGAGAGACAGACCGACCATCCATGACGGTGGCTCAACCAGTGCTCCTCCTCACCTCAGGATAGGCCTCCCTCCCAAAGGGGGGCGGGAACTCCACGTCGCCCCACTTGGCCTTGCAGAGGTAGTCAGCCGTGGCATCGATCTTGGCAGCCATGTCGAGCACAAACACACCATCCTGAGTGACCACTGAGAGAGAGAGAGAGAGAGGGGGGGAGAGAGAAAGAGAGAGAGAGACAGAGAGGGGGGGAGAGAGAGAGAGAGACAAGGGTAGTGTATTAGAGAGATAGATTATTCCCAGAGACATCCTCTTCTTCATCACCAGCTGGGATGAGCTCTAAGATAGAACACAGGGAAGTGGTAGGGTACCCTGCCCACCTCCAGGGGGAGTCCAAACCCCCCCTCTCCCTCTCTCTGGGGCGGAGGGGGGGGAAAGGGGAGGGGCGACATCAAAGCAGGGAGGGGAGGTGTCAGCAGCAACAGTAACAGCTGCCACCGGGGCAAATACTGATGCCCAATTACTACATTATAAACACACAGCACAGTCATCAAATAGCAGGACTATGAATTATTCAGCTTTTTCCTCCCTTGGCGTTAGAATGTTGTAATACACTTCTGCTCCAGCTGTTTCTCCACCAAGATGTTGTTTTTCCATTCGCTTCTGATCTGGTTCCAGACTGGTCTAGAGACAGAAGTTCTGGTCGGTACCGGACCGCGTGTGTCTGGACTTGGGGAAACCGACCGAGCATCATGTTCCAGTCATGGTAGGGTCTTTTCTTTTCACTGCTGCTTTTTATTAGATCAAATAATTATTCATTCATACACTGCACTGTAACTTTTATTCCTGTATTTCATTTTTCCCTCCATTTTTTTTTTTAAATGTCCTTTTTTGCATTTCGTTTTATATGACCTTTTATGTGTTGCACTTTGTCTTGATGCTTTTAATGTCTCATGTAAAGCACTTTGAAATGCCTTGTTGCTGAAATGTGCTACACAAATAAACGTGCCTTGCCAACTTGCGTAGGGTAGCGGGGGTTGGGAGCGTGAGACAGAACCTACCCACTGGGTTGATCTCCAGGTAGGTGAAGTACAGGTCTTCATACAGGTTGAAGAGTCCAACTATGAAGCTGGCCAGAACCCTGCAGGAAACACACAACCCAGAGGTTCAGCTCGGTCCGACGGCGTCGTTCTGTCTTGTCCATCATCCTGAGTCCCAGCAAGGGTCCTGCATTCTACGCAGGAAGACTAATATGGTTCTTTGGGACATCTGGCAGCTGTCACAGTCAAAATAATGTCTGATGTTTTAAGTGTCTCAATGATTAATCAGGGAGTCACACTCCGTTACAATCCACACACAAGAGAACATCGTTAAGGGGGAAGAGAGGAGGAGGAGGAGGAAGAGGAGGGAGGGAGGAAAACAACCAGCTCTTACAGAGAACCTACACATTAAATGGAGAGAGACAGCTTGCTACAAGGAATGAAAAATCGAATTTACTCGTGCCTCCTCCTGTCAAAACAGAGCTGACATGATGACAGGTGGGGGGTTGGTGGGGGGGGAAGTGGATGGAGGGAGCGGTATTTCTTCCTCTCCTCTCTGTGGGGGGTTGGTGGGGGAGGGGGGGGGGTGGATGGAGGGAGCGGTATTTCTTCCTCTCCTCTCTGTGGGGGGGTGGATGGAGGGAGCGGTTTCTCCTCCTCTCCTCTCCGAGCCTGTCAGCGGAGAAGGCAGCCGCGCTCCTGACCGCGTGGGGCTGTTGTCAGGAGAGCTGCCCCGGCTGCCAGAGCACAGCCCTCAGTGACTTAGCACAGGCTGACGGGGTCTGGAGAGGGGGGGCTCCCGTTCCGGACCCCAACGAGGGAGGGGGGGAGAGGAGAGAGGAGGAGGGGGGACCGGGGGGGGGGGGGGGGGGGTTGGGGGGCACAGAGCCGCCTTCTTCAATGTCGGCCAAGAGAGTCCAGCCAAACCGGCCCTGCCGTCAGAGAGGGAGGAGCCGGGGGGGGGGGGGGGCCGTATATCAGAACCACAGGGACGTGCGCAGAAAGAGAGGGAGAGGGAGCGATCGAAGAAGGGAGAGCGAGCCAGCGGGCGAGGGGAGTTAGTCATTTGTCTAATGGATGTCGGTCTCTCTCCCCCCTCCCTCCCCCCTCTTTACCCCACCTCCCTCTCTCCCCCCCTCCCTCCCCCCCCCCTCTCTCCCCCCTCCCTCTCTACCCCCCCTCTCTCCCCCCCTCCCTCTCTACCCCCCCCTCCCTCTACACTCACCTCCCTCTCTCCCCCACCTCCCTCTCTACCCCCCTCCCTCTCTACCCCACCTCCCTCTCTCCCTCTCACCTCCCTCTCTCCCCCCTCCCTCCCTCTCCACCCCACCTCCCTCTCTCCCCCCCTCCCTCTCTCCCCAGCTTAATGCTTTATCCGAACCGCCCGGTCATCGCTCTCCTGCCCCTCTCGCAATCTCGCGTGTCGTGTCGGCCTCTCCAGCCTGCCCCCCCCCTTAAAAAAAAATAAAAAAATCAATCAACCCCCCCCCGCCCCCTCAGTATCTTCCCATCTGAAAAGGGTTGTTATTCGATAAAAACAAAAAGCTCTACGATCGATCACAATGTGTTTTCCGAGGCGCGGTTCCCCTCCCTCCCCCCCCCCCCCCTCTCCACTCACGCCTTCTTGTCGGCGGCGACGTGCTTGAGGAGCTGCTTCTTCACGCCGTCCTCGCCAATCTTCTCGCCCACGCCCACCAGCAGCTTCTGGGCCTTGGCGTCCACGTCCCCCACGTCCACGCCGCCCTCGTGGTGGAACAGGACGTAGTCCCCCTCTCGCGTGGCGTAGACGCACACGTAGAACTCCTCCTCCTGAGGGACAGACGGTCGGACGGAGACTTGAGCTGTGTTGGGAATCGCTCCCTATTCACTATATAGTGCACTATATAGGGCGTCAGCCATTTTGTTTGTAGTGTCTGAATTCTCCACAGAATTTTCGTTCCCTATATAGTCCACTATTTATTACCCACAATTCACCTTGATTTGCAGGGAACAGTGCATGTACCCTACATTTTCTCCGTTCCCTAGGTAGTTCACTAAGGGAATAGGGCAGGGGTGTCAAACTCTGGCCCGCGGGCCAAATTTGGCCCGCAGTGTAATTATATTTGGCCCGCGAGGCAATACCAAATGACTACTAGAGCTGGCCCGCCAGTATTCGATTTTGCATGTCTGCACTATTAAGTTATATATTGTATGGTAATAAGCGTTGCTTGTTCCATATTCAATGTTAAAGAAAAACTTGTTTGGGTCCATATTAAAATTTTCATTTGTGCAATGTTGGCCCGCAACATTGTTCAAGTAAAAAATTTTGGCCCACTGTGTATTTGAGTTTGACACCCCTGGAATAGGGAGTGAGGGAACAAGGGAGCGATTCCGAACACAGACAAGAGACAGATTTCAGACGCGCACGGAAAACGTGTTTCTCGCTACCGCTGCTGATATAACATGACACTCACGGCGCTTTACAAGCACGGATTAATTAAATACCGCTGCCGGAAACCGGTTGGACAGAAACTGGAGAGGGGCGGGGTTCACGTTAGAGGGGCGGGGTTCACGTTACCTGCTTGTGAGCGACGAACGGTTCGATCAGGAAGTTCTTCAGAACGCCCTTCGCTTTCCCCACCTGAGATACAAACATGGAATTACTGAAGGTCTGAAATCATAACTGAGCAGATAGATAGGTAGTAAGATAGATATACAGTAAGACAGATAAATAGATATAGATACAGTAAGAGATATAGATACAGTAAGATATACAGTAAGACAGATAGATAGATAGATACAGTAGATAGATATACAGTAAGACAGAGATATATAGATGCAGTAAGACAGATATACAGTAAGACAGATAAATAGATAGATATAGATACAGTAAGACAGATATATAGATTGAGTAAGACAGATATACAGTAAGACAGATAGATAGATACAGTAAGACAGATATACAGTAAGACAGATATACAGTAAGACAGATAAATAGATAGATACAGTAGATTGATGAACTAGTATTTGATGGAGGTGAACTAAAGGAGCTAAATGGGCTTGAATTCACATGGGAAATATCAAGCCTACTGAGCAACTGTAGTATATTTTTTATCCTGTATTACATTAATCACATGCCTGTATTACTCTCATATAGTAATCATTTTATTAGAATAATTAATAAACCTCAACTAGTTGGAACTGTGTTAATTCAAGGATCAACAGAGGCCTTTGTCTAAGTCTCTGAGTCAGCATGGTTCTTTGTCTATAGCTAATGGTCACCTCTGGATTGAGTGCAGTCTTGTAACATGATCCCAGGAAGTACCCAGCAGCCCCCCTGTCCGAAGGTCAGCTGATACCCTGACCATTCAGAAGACTAGTTGATCTTTTGTGACCATATCTGGTGTTGATGAACATTCCTTGTATGCAAATTTGTTTGGTCATGTGATTCCTGGCTTGTGGCCAGGTTAAAAGCTCCGTGAGAACCTTAGTATTGCCGAAGGTCTGACCCCATGTAACAGGCACGCTCAAGAAATTGTTGATTCAAACGTTTTTGCCTCCTTGAAGTTCTGTTCCACATGAAGTTTATGTATTTGGAATAAACTGCACAAGAACAAGAGAGTGAGAGCAGCATCAATGACCACGACTCAGAGCCAGACTGACGCTGGCGTCCTGTAGGCAAACAGGAAACCCTCATTCAGGATCAACTCTGACAGACACGGCCTGGAGAGAGAACAGGCTACATGCGTTTGTGAAACTCAACCTGGTAAGTAGGGCTGGGTTTAAAAAATCGATTCATCGATTCTGAATCGATTCATGAATCCCAAAATCGATCTTTTATTTAATGAACGAATGAAGGAATGAATAGTTCATTAATTCATTCAATGATTCATTCATACATTCATTTTTGGAAATTAGTATCGATACCCAGCCCTATGTGTTGCATAACTTGGCAGTTATGTAATCGAATTGAATCGTGATAATAGATTCTGAACCTTGTGAATCGGAATCGAATCGATTCTTGAAATTCGACTCGATACCCAGCCCTACTGGTAAGACTCGCTGGAATCCAAAAACAGACAAGAGGATCTATCGCCTGGTCCTCAACAGCCTCAGGGGCTGGCCTCTGGATCCTATTAAAGCTCCCGTGTGGGATGGAGGCCTGTACAGAGGCTGGGTCCTCAGTGACTCCACTTCAAAACGTGACAAGATTCGGGGTGAAAACCAGAGAGCGAAGTGGCTGCAGTGTGCCGTTGCATGCGAGGACTGCGCATAACCGAGCCAGCTCATTAGGGCTGTCCGTCACAGCGCCTGCGTTAAAGGCCACTCGGCAGAAAATCAGCAGGCACTGCCGAGGGGAGCAGACAGGAAGAAAAAGGTAAAGTGAGAAGGTTGACAGAGTGGGAATTAAAATAAGGGACACGAACGACGAAAAGAGGCCATCTGACTGAAGGATTTTTTGGGGGGATTTTTATTAGGATCCCCATTAGCTGATGTCAGTGACATCAGCTACTCTTCCTGGGGTCCACAAGACTCTCAAGAGGCTGAGAGAAATTTAGCAAGAAATGAGGCTGACGCTTCTACAGGTACCACGACCTCCCAGACCGGATGAGAGAGATGGATGATGTACCATGCACAGTAGGAGAGGGGGCTTACAGTACATGGATAACGAGAGAATAAAGAGTCAAACGCATGTAAATATAAAGTAATTTAAATAAATCATCTCTAGGATGTGGCGAAAAATGTGTACATTCCATTGATGTGACACTTGAACCCTGACCTCCACCATATTCCCGCAGACATGACTTCAACTCCAGCTCCACCCGAGAGCTAAAGGAAGACGAGGTGTGCACAAGACAGTCACTTTGAAATAATACTAATAATAAATGAAGATAAACTAAGAGAGACAGTTATTTAACCTGCAGGCGTTTAGGATACCCTGCTTCAACGATAAAAACAGGTGTATGAAAATGAAGTGTTTTTATTTATCATGCTATTGCACAGCCACATCCGTTAAAACCAAACATAACATGACAGACGCAATCCGGACACCTGCTGGATTCATTTGTTCAGTCTTATTTACGGCCACCGGCAGCAACTGACGTTTCCATCTAAAACGTGAGAGATAAATATATTCAATCCCACAGTCGTCTTCCTCTAGCGCGCACGCCAACTTTATGAAGCGCACGGCCTCTCTAGGCTGACGGTTTGAGAATCAGCGCAGACTTTTCAGAGGCGAACCGAGTGATGGAAGCAGTGTAGCGTGACGGCTGCCCTGAAACAAATGTTGTTTACTCGCGAGCAGGTCTCTGATTGGCTGACTGACAGGCCTGGTTGACGATCACCTGACTGAACGCTCATTAGCTAGTCTCGCGGGCCAGACAAGTCGACTTCCGCTCCGGATTGTCTACTACGTCTGGTATTCACTATATGCACAACTCCAGTACTTCCTGAAACTAGACATGCTTCTCTATTTCCTGTCTTACACTATTGGATGAAATGATTATCCAGGTGTGCCTGATCATTGTGCTGCAGTCAGGCACACCTGATTAATCACTTCATCCAATAGTGTAGGACAGGAAATAGAGAAGCATGTCTAATTTCAGGAAGTACTGGAGTTGTGCAATTGGCTAATTCAGGCGCTGAAATTTAGTTGAAGGAAGTTGGGGGAAAAAAGGGCGGATAGCCTGTCAAAATTCCGTAGAGAGTAGTAGACAGTCCGGACAGGAAGTGATGAGTTTTTTTAAGAACTTCCTTTTTCCAAATACTAAGCGGCTGAAGTCCAGACTCTCTCCTCCATCACAGGCTCTGAGAGTCTGGCTCTGAGACTACTCATTAGCGAACCACGCAGCACCGGTGGAAAACTTCTATGCAAACGCCAGGGACAAAATAACTAAAGTTCCTAATGGGGAAGCAGGGAGATGAGAAACAGACAGAAGAAAATGGTTGTGTGGAGGATTAGAAGTGTGTTTAATAAAGGTGTGTGTGTGTGTGCGTGTGTGTGTGTGTGTACACATGGGAATACTCGTTGGGCTGCTGCCTCACCGTGGCCTCTTTCATGAAGCGGGTCTTCAGCCAATCTCTGACGCCGTTCAGGTCCAGGTCGACGCCCACCAGTCCCAGCTTGCCCCGCCTCTTGATCAGCTGATCGGGCTTCACCACGAGTCTCTGTGAGAGACAACATGGCCGCGCCGTTAGCGATGACGTCATCAGCCCACTGGCGTCACCCGACGAGAGTAACCATAACTAAGATTTTTGACATGATCTTACAAGCCCCATTTCAGTTCAGGGGTTCACAGTGCGAGGACATAAGGTGGAGTTAACACTACTGTTGGGTTCTTCTACATCTGGGCCGCGCCCTGTGGTCTGTGACGCGTTCTCCTGGGACGCCTCGCCCCTCCCCCCCCTGTGAATCCACTCAGGGGTGAGTCACAGACAGAGACAGACTTATGAGCCATCTAATCTGGGGCTCTGCCAGCCAGCCTGGAAGGAGATGGCCCAGGGTGAAAGTTAATGTTATTTCCTAATCAATCCTGTCATAGCGCCTGTATCTCTGCCTGAATCTACCCTCTACCTTCTCCTCCTCTCCCCCACACCCCCCCTCCAGACCCTGAAACAGCCAGAGAGAGAGAGATGGAGGGAGGGAGGGAGAGACGTATGAGTCATTTTGTAATTCTATTAGACGCCCTCTCTTCGTGACTCCTCTATGAAGGAATCAGAAGAGTGCCTCTGCCATAGATCACTTTATATCCGTGAAAACGTTCCGACGCGAGCGTCCTCCTCCTAAAAACCTAATGTGATTCGTTTCCGTTGTGAAGCCATAAAAGCTGCTGGAGATGGACCTCCTGGCTAGGACCAATCACTAACGAGCGCCAAGAGACCACTCCCACAGTCACTAAGTAATTGGTCTGTAGAAACGCACATCACTTGGCACGGGTTTTGGTGGGAGAAGCCGTCCTAATGACTATGTGGATAATTATTCATGACTATGGCGTCGAATATGCACTGCGATAAAACATGATCTTGCGGTCTAAAAAAACCAACATTAAACTTGTGTGGATCGGTCATCGCGTCCTTCAAATGGCTGATAGCGTATTTACTCTTCACTGTCCCTTCCCCAAGTCAACAGAGCTGTGATGACAGAGGAACCGCGCTGTGGTTCTGAGGTTCTGGTCCCTAACGGGTCTCTACAGGCCGGTCCGTCACCTTGGTGAGCAGCCAGGGGTGGTCCTGTGCCAGCTGGTCCCAGTCCGTCTCGGCCGTGACATTGGCGTAGCAGAAGCGGTTCTGGACCGCCGCTGAGGTACAGATATGCCTGTAGAGGAACTCCTTGCCCGTCTGCTCTGAGATGGCTTTGGCCGACATGGTGACTCAGACTAGGGAGGAGAAACAGAGATGGAGAACGACAGAGAGAGAGAGACAACGTTTAGACGGTCAGCAGGGGTTATGGCATATGTAGGGAGCTATTCAATTATACTGTTTTGTTGTTGTTGTTGTTGTAATCTGGTGTCCATAGATAAAAATAACCTTTCCAGGTAGTGATGCTACCGCTAACCTGATTAGCTTTGTTGCTCCAGGACCCGCCCACCGGGTCCTCAGAGACCACTTAACCAATCAGAGACTAATCATGCCCCAGAGAGAGAGAGAGAGAGAGAGAGAGAGAGAGAGAGAGAGAGAGAGAGAGAGAGGAGGGAGACAGAGGGAGAGAGAGAGAGAGGGGGGGGGGGGCAGAGAGAGGGAGACAGAGGGAGAGAGAGAGAGCGAGAAACAGAGAGAGGGAGAGAGAGAGATAAACAGAGAGAGGGAGAGAGAGAGATAAACAGAGAGAGGGAGAGAGAGAGAGAGAGAGGGAGAGAGAGAGAGAGGGAAACAGAGAGAGGGAGAGAGAGAGGGAGAGAGAGAGGACAGCAATAGAAACATACAGTGCTGTGTCTCTTCTGTCAGATAATCACTCAGGAATACTTTTTTTATGACAGCGTGGTACAGTATGACAGAACTCCCCACAGGTGAGAAGACTGCACTCTGATCGCGTGACTACATCAGCCCCATAAATAATACAAGATAAGCCTGCTAGACATCTGCTAGACAATGACGGCAATGTTGTGAAATGTTCAGGACGTGACAGATATGAACTTTGATAATCCCTGTGATTAGGAAATCCGTCTGATTGGGTAGCTGTGAGTGACATCATAAAGGCTCAGAGCACCAAACTGGACCAATCCCCAACTCTGTATCTGCCCCCCTCCCTCCCTCCCTCCCTCCCTCCCATCACCCAATCCCTCCATCCACCCCTCCCTCAACCCCCTCCCCCTGTACGGTGGTGCGACACTCCTATTATTGATCTGGCCTTGGCTTCCTACTACACTCACCGAGGCAAAGCCTATCACTGCTTTGATCCCAGACAAGATGGATATCAACCATGAACGCGGAGCTCTGAGAGTCTATTCCTGAGCTGATGTGCACAGTCACTCACGCCTACGAAACCGCTGGAAAGACCTACCACCACTTCTGGAGCTGCAAAGACCCAGCTGCCTCAGCCCCTGACTGCCACCCAGCCCACAGAACCACGGTCCGCTTCATTAAGTAAAAAGCCCTGATGTGGGCTCTAGCAGGTGCTCGCTGCTCATAGATTTATGATCCCTTTACTTGCCATGCATGTACAGTATATGTATATATATCATATGGTTTAAACGTTTGACTAGGGCAATGGCATGCGCTGATGGAGATGACATAGGACAGGTTTGACAGGGTGCAAGACATGACAGTGCAAAATGCAAATACAAACTACAGCGATACAAAATACAAAATACAAGATACAATGTGCCCCTGTCCTCCTGACAGTTCTTGATTATGAGGATTCATGAGGTTCTCTGTATTGATCCCTCTTGTTTCGGAGTCACCACAGTGCTGGTCCCTGGCCAATCTAACACGGTTACCAGGAGCCCATCCAACCCAGTATATCATAGCTCATCCATTTTCTCTCTCTGTTTGGCAGGACTGTGAAATATCACCTCTCCACACCAAGATGCAGCTCACAGATGATGCGCAAACGTATTTAGAAAGAGGATGAGCAATGTTTGGAGGTCATGTGGTCAAGCCTTTGTAAACACACACACACGCGCGCGCACACACACACACACACACACACACACACGCACACACACACACACACAATTTGTACAAAAAATGATCAGGATCTACCTGCTTCTGGGTACTGAATATTTTTCACCCAAACCTTCTCCTAATTGAGCACACTGGCTGGACTTTGGATTGGGGGGACTTTATTTCAATTGACTAGGATCCCTGGTAATAATCCTAAATTTAGAAGAAAAACTGTCATCATTAGCAAGTGAACTGAGTAGACTGATTTTTTTTTTAATCATTTGAGAATATTAAATTGATCTTATTCCAAGAGTCTTAATGTGATCACATTCTTTCGAATTAAAGACATTTGTTTACACATAACAAAAGGCTATGTGACACCGGTTTGAGCCATGGACCCCATTATGATTCATATAGCTACTGTCTTGACTGACCAGTTCAACTAGTTCTCTGTACTCACATCATTCATTCATTCATTCATTCAATCAATCATTCATTCGGTCTGTTTCTCTCCCACCCCCTCGCTCTCTCTCTCTCTCTCACATGCGAAAGCACACAAATGAATGGAGAACCCGATACTACATCTTCTTTGCCATTCTTTTCGGAATTGTTTGACAACTTATTTGCAGTTACATTTTTACCTCGTAGCATATAATAGTCGTTAAAATGGTCTTACTTGCCTTGTTGTATTGTGTTTTTATATCGTGGTTCAAATCTGATGCTCCTCGTGCAGCTTCCTCTCTCCTGCCGGTTGCTCCTCGCGCAGGGCTTTTCTCTCCTCCGTCTATCTGCTGATCTGCTTGTCTGATATCTGGGCTCACTGGTTGGCTAATACCACCCCGTGCTCCGTGAAGATCACGCCCACCGTTCGTTGAAAAAAAGACAGCTCAATTTGAACTCCGGATGACTGGTTACCATTGTCTCTATGGGATAATTGTAGCCAATCCGAGTTTGGGGACTAGATTCACTTGATCTATATGTTTATGATATGCATTTATGATATGCATTGGTTAAAAATGAATAATCGGAAGTTTATGGCATCGAGATATATCAACTCTGTAGACTTTCAAGTGGTCCATGGCCTTGACCGTTCAGATACCAAAGCACGCCACGTTGCTTACCCAATACAGTGACACTACTGTGTGTATAGTCCAGAACAGCCTTGGTGTTCATAGGAAATGTTTGTTTTAAGATATTTGTTCTGTATTTCTCAAAACTGTGTGAAGCTGTGGCAATGACTTGGACTTAATCGGAAATGTTCTGAACTCACCATGTTTGGCAAGAGCCAGGGGGACTTTATTGCAAATATCTGAATTAATTATATCTGGCAGAGAGAGAGCTTTCAAAGCTTGCAAGGTTGTGATGCAATTTATGTGGCACCAAACTGCCCTTGACCAGCAGGTGAATTAAGCCAGTGTTCTCCTCCAGAATTCAGTCACATAGGCATTCTCTATGGTGGTGAAGATGAAGCTTTCATTTTTCCAGGTGTATAGACAACAAATCTTTATCTCATATGCAACGGGTAGCATGTTAGACCTTTGAGATTAATATTTTGAATCTAGTTGCAGAACACGCTGATCTTATCCATAACATGATCACTGTACTAACAAGGTGGTAGAGCGCCATCTGCTGGAAGACATCCTGAAAAAGAGCGAGACAGGCCAATGTCCAACCACAGTTTGGAGCGAAGCATATTCTTTATTACGTGTACAAAAACAAGTGCAAAAATAGTGACTCGTAAGAGCTACATAAGCATGGCTTTGCCCTAAGAAACCTACACATCTGTCATTGAAAGTTGAAATGTCAAACCAAATAAATGCAGTTCAAACATTGAGAGGGATCGTCCTATGTGATCGTGCAACCTTGCAGAGTATAAAAGATTGCAAAATGTGGACTGGAATTCACAGCATTTCATAGAGGAAGTACCAAGTGCCAGCTAATGAAAACAAAGTGCACGTTAATCAGCAACCTCCTGTCGGTTGATTCCTGCATCCCTGTGCAAAAGTGTTTTGCCAGGAAATACCTCTATGAATGGCATTCAGTCTAGTACATCATATCAAGCATACAGACACCTTTGGCCCATTATCTAGAACACCTTTCCCTCAAAACAGACACACATACTCATGCACAAACACTTAACAGCTGACTAGCAAGTCACAACTAAACCACAGTAAACTTTGACCAGTGTCCCAAGACATGACTGCAAAGACAATATACTTATGTGGCAGTTTTTTTTTTTTTTTTGCAGAAGCTAAATATGATAACAGCTGCTATACTGTAAAATCCACCATGCAATGAAAGCACTACCTTCCACACTGATTATGTTAATAATCATCTAAATGGAAAATGATTACATATCGACAGACCTGAATATTGGGTTAAGAGAAGTGGTCATACTGAGTGAAGCAGTAGCCTACTAGCATGGTCTCTGCAACTGAGCCAAAAAGTCAGACATCATTTAAGGAAATTACAACCAACCATAACTGGCAATGAAGTGTCGGACAATACACAGAACCAGCTAAGCTTCACCTAATGTGGTTTGAAGGCCTCTTGTGTTGTGGTGCAAAGCAATAGGCAAAGGCACAAAGCTTGTGGATTTAGAGTGGGGTATCCAAGATGCCTCCGGAACCCCCAAACCTAACACACAGACCTTCTACCGGCTAAATCTAAACGCTATTACACCAGCCATTCCCACACTCAACACAGTCACCCTCTCCCCTTTACAGTATGGTGCACTTTTGCTTCTTTTTCTTCTCGGACTCTTTCTTCGCTGGTTCTTCTTTTTTGGGGTGGTACCGGCTGCTGAAGCAGGCCTGGGCGGAGACGGGCTCCCTCAGACTCAGAAGCCACCTGCCCTTGCCGTAGTAGGCCAGGGAGCCCAGCTCCATCTCCTCCACAAGCTCCCCCTGCTGACCCTCCTTCTGCAGCGCCAGAATCTCCAGCAGGTCCAAACCCGTCTGAACCGGCTGCATGCCCTCCGCGCAGCCCAGGGTGATGTGGGCGCGGCTGCCGGGGGGCAGGGAGGCGGCGGAGGGGACGTCGGCCTCGGCGTCCTTCTCCTGGTCGGCTGGCCACAGCACCAGCTGGTCTTCGGACAGAGACACCCGGGCGCCCACAGTGCGGGGCGTCACGAAGAAGGCACTCAGAGACAGCTCGAAGGCAGAGCCGTAGAGTTCCTTGACAGCCTGGACAGAATCAAAGAGGGAGAAACGGATGTCAATCAATTACCACAACACAAGTTGTCTGGAAAGCTACAATACACTGCGTTTACCCTCAAGTGAAAAGCACAACCAATCTCTGAGCTGACTCATACGGTATAATGAGGTTCAATCTCAGAAGTACGTCCGATCAATTCAATTCCATTCAGTTCAATACGCCTTTATTGGCATGACAAAATACAGATTTTGTATTGCGAAAGCGATAAGAATTAATCAAATTAGAGAATGATAATTATGATAACGAAACCTCTCTCTCAGACTTACTGGTATTTCGGCATATTCCTTAGCTCCGTCTGCCTTGCCATAGTCACAGAACTTGGTAGTGCAATGAAGATCTCCTTGCGTCTGGAAATACTGCTCCAGGTCCACCTCCTTTCCAGCTTCCCCTGTGACTGAACACAAAGAACAAAGCAAGCTTAGGTGTCTTGCAAAGCAAGTGGAAGAGACAAAGCAATACAATTCAAAGCCTCTACAACACCACTTGATTCCAGGTCAATTATACCGTTTACACTGTATAGTTAGAGCCTACTCACAGTCAGTCAAGTGCTTCTGGAACGCCTCTAGGGTGTCCAGTGTCTTCATGAAGTCCATCGACATGCACCTGACTTTGTCCTGGACACCGTGGAGAAGAAACCAGCCGAAGAAAAGAGGGAGGGTCGTTTCCTCAAGTGGCTCCATCATGGCCTTGATTTTGGCCTCCTCTAGCCCACGCTGAGACCTTTTGACCAGCTCCGACAAATCTCTCCTCCACTCGGTGCGAGGCTCCAGGAACATGGCCACCAGCCGGTGCTGCTCCGCCAGCTCCCCCAGACGGGCCAGCCGACCTGGGGTATGGTTGGTGTCGTCGATCACGACCATAGACGCAGCCGTTCCTGCACTGCAGCACGCCACCACAGCCTCATCCAGAGCTTTGTACGCATCAGTAGATGTTTCTGGGCTTTCTGGTTTTACGCCGTGGTCATCGGCACAGAAGACGGTGCAGAGATCCTTGTAGTTCTCGCTGATGGCGCGTGCCAGGAGACTTTTCCCGCTGCCAGGAAGGCCTTTGAGGATGATGAAGGTACGAGAGGTACGCAGGATTGCCATGGTCTGCTCTTGCTCCAGAAGGGCGAAGGATAAAGAGCCAGGAGCAGGAACCGGCTCTTCCTCCTTCACGAGCTCAGCCTCTTGCTGCTCTACCATTTGCTGCTCCACCTTTTCAACTACACACTCTGCAGTCGACTCCATAACCACCTCCTTCTCCTCATCCTTGACGGTCTCAGCTTCCGCAGGCTTTCCTCCCCATGCCTCCTTGACAGCCTCGCAGGGTTCTGAAGGCTTCTCTGGTGCAGGCTGCATCGCGGTCACCACTGCTAGCTTCTCTATGACCACCTCATCCACAGTCTGAGTTTCTACCGGCTTCTCTGGAGCCACCGACTTCTCCGTGACCACCTCTTCTACGGCCTGATCTTCTGCCGGCTTCTCCGTGACCACCTCTTCTACGGCCTGAGCTTCTGCCGGCTTCTCCGTGGCCACCTCTTCCACGGCCTGAGCTTCTGCCAGCTTCTCTGCAGCCACCAGCTTCTCCGTGACCACCTCTTCTACGGCCTGAGCTTCTGCCAGATTCTCTGCAGCCACCAGCTTCTCCGTGACCACCTCTTCTACGGCCTGAGCTTCTGCCAGATTCTCTGCAGCCACCAGCTTCTCCGTGACCACCTCTTCTACGGCCTGAGCTTCTGCCAGATTCTCTGCAGCCACCAGCTTCTCCGTGACCACCTCTTCTACGGCCTGAGCTTCTGCCAGATTCTCTGCAGCCACCAGCTTCTCCGTGACCACCTCTTCTACGGCCTGAGCTTCTGCCGGCTTCTCTGTTGCAACCTCCTCCACGTGTGTCGGTTTCTCTGCTTCCACCTCCTTCAATGTTTTTTCTGGGTTCTCTGGTTCCACCTTCACTGCCTCTTCAACCACCTCCTTGACAGTCTCAGGCTCTGACTGCATTTTTGGCCTCCCCTTCATCACCAACTGGATATCTGCCAGATTCTCAGGTTGCTCTGGAACTTCCTTTGCTGGGCAGAGCTGTTTAACTTCCTCAAATGGTGGCTGTGTGACAGACTCAGGTAAAGTCGGCTCAGATTGTTGAACCGGCGCGGAGGCAAGTTCTGCAAATTGCTCTGGCACGCCTTCAGTATGACTCGCTGCCAGTGGCTCATCCAATGGCAGAGGTTCTGGAGTTTTCTCTACCATTGGCTGCTGTTCAAGGTCTGGATCCTGGATGTCCCCTGGTTGATTGTGACATTCTGTAACTGGGTCGGAGGCCTTCTCTGGTGATCCGTCTGCTTTTTTTTCCGGAGACTTCTCTAGTTCAGTCAGCTTCTCTGATTCAACTACTTTCTCCTCTATTTCTGACTTGGACACAGGCACCGTCTCTATTCCAGTGTCCAGCTGCTCCGGAGTCTCAGGGGCGAGGTCCACTACCTCCCGGGTCTGCTCAGCATCCATGTCTGGGTTCCTCTTTGGCAGTGTGATGAACCATGTACCTTAGAATTAAAAACACAGACTGTTTTTCTCATTTCCGCTAATATTATTTATTTATTTAAAAAATGAGTAAATTTGATTGATTAGTTTAGGCCTTAACTATTATTTCGATTACAATCACAGATTTATTTCCCCCCGCATTCTGTTGAAATTGCAGGCTAAAAATGGAAGGCGCGTGCGCGCTGACGCGGTGAGAACCTAGCACCTGCGACTGATTAAACCAGCAGTCCTTTGTGTGGCCCAATTGAGACCGGACTATCCAGTTTAAACACACTCTTTAATTAAAACAACACTGGGGACAAAGAGGTCGATTCCTGTTAAAAACAAAACGTGGCATCTCGAGGAGCGCTTTTATAACAGCAGTTCTCGTTAGCCTCCTGGCGCAGTGCAATAAAAACGCATGGTCATCCTATGGTAACGTTAGAGGCAGAAACAGGTTGAGAATGAGATACAAATCGGAGAGTATATGTTTCGAGAGTGTAAATATTGTCACTGACAGTAGCCTAAATGACTAACGTTTGCTAATGCTTTGAACCCGCGGTGGGGACAGCAATGCATCATCGCCAGCTAACAATGAAACGATGGGGAGTGGCATATGCGAACACGCTAGACAATAAATGAGTGTGGCACTCTGACAATATCATTCACACTTGCACAAAATGTCTATCATGAAGAATAAGCTTCCATACATAAACTGGAATGATTATGAAAATAACTTTTAGTGAAGTTCGAGATGCGTTAAATATTAACTATTACTTTTCACAAAAGAAAAATAGCTTACTAAAAAAGGTCTACTTGGAAAACAGGTAAACTTCTTACCGAAACAGAAACCGTTATCTTGCCAGTAGGTAAGCTATTGCCGTTGAAAACAATTCGATGTGCACAATGACTATGCAAGAGCAGCAGCGCTATGAAATGTGTCCAGCACGCAGGAAACAAAACGGAAACTATCAACGAGCTCAGTCTTGGGCACGCGCAGGGATAAATCGAGGGTGGAGATGGGTACTCCCGGCGCGCGTCCACACACATCATCATGACAGAAAACGGTATTAGTCCTTCCAAATGTTCTTCCAAGCTATTTTCATTCCATATTTAAAGAAAAGGGGGACAGCAATCTGTATGCATTTGCATATAAGAGAGCTCTGTAGTGGAACATATGCAAATAATTGTATGACGTCGTTTGACAAGTGTCAGTTGCAACATATGTGCCTGTCAATTCTTGTTCAGGGATTGACAGAGATTAGCCCCACTGGTTCTACAGGAATATGTGCAGGACTTCTAAATAAACAAAAACAATAAGACTTTCACTGAACTTTAATAACCTCTGTAGTCACTGCATATATACTGTATGCATTAATAAGAAGCACATTATACCAGGATGTGTCACATCAAAATGTGGGCTGTGGATCAAATCCATGTGTAGATTACTCTACTTGTATAGTCATGTACATATACTTGTGTAATTTATTCTGTTTTAAACAACTCTGAGCAATCACCAGTCACTTTGCTGAATCCATTACACCTAAAAAACAGAAACTCAAATAGGACTCAGTATGTAATGTATACAATCTTTTTATTAGCCACCCCCTGTGCGTTGCAGGCCTGCATTTGGCTAGTGACAGAGAATTGGTTGCTCCTTGGACATCTCAATAACCAGTAGGCCACCACCGCTGTATCTCTTACTCTGCGGAACGCTGCCTTGCTTCGCGGAGAGCCTGAAAGAAGTGTGTCAAAATATTTCAGTGAGCCATGTGAATAACAGAATTGATGAGACTTGACAAGGACATGACAGGTTTCTCAACCTTTCTTTTCTCACCTTCTGTATGGCATCCCTGGCAGGATCATCCTGAAGCAGCTTGGCTCGATCCAGAGCCTTCTCAAAGTGAGCAACACTGGATTTGAAGTTCCCAAGCTTTACTGAACGAAGACACATGGAAAATAACTATTAGGCTGTATTCATTGCATTGACAAAATAAAATTGTAACGAATGAGGAACAACTGAAAGACATGAAAACTGACACAGACATGTGATAGTGCCATCCCTATCGGTGATATCATATTTCAAGTTACAACTGAAAAAGGCTGGGGTCAAGGCTGAATGTGCTACAGTGCACCTACGCTGTGACTGTGCGACCAACACGCTGGCGTTCAGTTGCCACTTCTCGTCTGGTATTTCATCGGCGGCAGAAAGCGAGCGAATGCCGTAGTCACAGGCCTCTGCATGGCGTTTCAGCTCTAGGTAGCAGCGACCGATCTCGTGGAAGAGCCAGGTCTTCTCCAGACTCCCGCGAGCAAGCGGGATTTTCTCCTCCCAACTGAAAACACGGGTTTCAAAGAAAGAGATGATGTTAATGTGTGTCAACAAACAAACATCTCTCTTATGTTATTGCGTTTCAGCGTCCACTTACGCCTCAATAGCTTGATGGAACTTCCCGATTCGGGCATATACTCGGCCAATGTTGTCAAGAGCCCGCGACTTTGCATCGGAGAGTTTGCTGTTGCACAGAAACACCAATAACAAAACAGTGTGTATTAAAACAAATCCCAGTAGTTTGATTTGAAATGTGAAAATGTGAAGTGCCCTCCCTACTCACCATTGTTTGGCCAGCTCCAGGTCCTTCTGATGGTTGTAAAGAGCCTTGTCCATTTCTCCCAGGTCGATCAGGGCATTCCCAATACAACTGTACAGGTTACCAAGCACTTCCTTCTTATTAGGAACCGCTTCCTCTGACCAGCTCTGGACGGTCTTTAGGACCTCTCGCGCTTTCTTCAGGCTGCCCTCTGCGTTGTCTGCAGTCAGGGCTAAGAAGAAAAACAGATCATACTTGGGTCAGGATGAAAAAGGATTAATCTGTCGAGTTGTACTTGAGATCTGTCTCACCTGTATCAATCTCCTCCAGGCTCTTGAGATCTGTCTCACCTGTATCAATCTCCTCCAGGCTCTTGAGACGTGTCTCACCTGTATCAATCTCCTCCAGGCTCTTGAGACGTGTCTCACCTGTATCAATCTCCTCCAGGCTCTTGAGACGTGTCTCACCTGTATCAATCTCCTCCAGGCTCTTGAGATCTGTCTCACCTGTATCAATCTCCTCCAGGCTCTTGAGACGTGTCTCACCTGTATCAATCTCCTCCAGACTCTTGAGACGTGTCTCACCTGTATCAATCTCCTCCAGGCTCTTGAGATCTGTCTCACCTGTATCAATCTCCTCCAGGCTCTTGAGCACGAAACGGGTGGGGTCGGAGGGCGGGCCCTGACGGGTCTTGTTCCATTTCTGTTGGGCGAGCTTGCGGTCTCTCTCCCGCGCGTAGATGGGCTTCTGCTGGCACCAGAACTCGGTGCGAGTGTCCAGGTAGGTGATGCAGTTCAGGATGAGGTCCTGCAGTCTCTCCCCACCCCTCATCTTACCTTTCACCAGGTCTGGAGACCATTTATGATTAAATGTTAAAATGTAATATTTGGACAGTACCATGGTTCCTTATTTTCCAATGAGTGTCAATGTTGGTCAAGTAAAAGTCAGTGAAAGACATTGAAAGAAACTGGAGAAAGTTGTCACAAGAGGGGGAGCCCTACCCTCGTCTTTCAGCAGCTTCTCCAGATACTCCTTGTCAGTGTAAAGCTCCCCCAGCAGCTGCTTGGTCGTCTTCTCACTCTTGGGTGTTTTCAGGTTCCGCTGCCTCAGTTCCCTCCTCATTGGCTGAACAATTCCCATCGGCTGCCCCTTCTTGGCCTGCCGATCAGTCACATAAGTGAGTCAAGATGATGCCACAGTACCAAGGTGATGTTACAGAACCAAGATGATTCCACAGTACCAAGGTGATGTTACAGAACCAAGATGATGCTACAGAACCAAGGTGATGTTACAGAACCAAGATGATGCCACAGTACCAAGGTGATGTTACAGAACCAAGATGATGCTACAGAACCAAGGTGATGCTACAGTACCAAGGTGATGTTACAGAACCAAGATGATACTACAGAACCAAGATGATGCTACAGAACCAAGGTGATGTTACAGAACCAAGATGATGCTACAGAACCAAGGTGATGTTACAGAACCAAGATGATGCTACAGAACCAAGGTGATGCTACAGTACCAAGGTGATGTTACAGTACCAAGGTGATGCTACAGAACCAAGATGATACTACAGAACCAAGGTGATGCTACAGTACTAAGGTGATGTTACAGTACCAAGGTGATGCTACCGTACCAAGTTGAGACTACAGTATTGGCAGCATGGAATATGATGTGTTGACAGGGCTGTTCTCGGTCACCAGGCTCACCTCATTACCCTTGTGGAAGAAGGATAAATCTCCCTGGTTTTCCAGTTTGACAGACGACGGGCCTGGAATGAGGCAGAGAGAGAAGTATAAAATCATGCCGAACAGCCAACAACCAGTAGACTATTATAGTACAACGAGGTCCTGCCAACAGGAGACACAGCTTTTTTGTTTTATCATTGATTTTAGAAGAAACTTACTGCCCACCGAGTGGTCAATAGCCTCTTGGGCCTTCTGGATACCCAGTCTGAACTCCTGCAGCTCTGGCCTCAGTTTATGCCCCCTGTGGTAAAACACCAGGGCAAACTCAAAGTCTCCCATGGTGTACAGGGCCTCTGCTTTCTGATACAATCCCTGAAAAGACACCATGAAATAAACAATCAATTTGTTTGAGAAACAATTCAAAATGTCCTTCTTCAACTTAATTTACCACGCAAAACGGCATGACCGACAGGCAATTGTATGGGACAGACCAACAACACAGGTCACAACAGTACATAGTGTTATCACACTGTCTTAATTGGCCAAGGCTTAGCATTATGTACTTTGAAAAACTCCTTGTCCTCTTTCAGTGACGCTTCTGCATCCCGAAGAGCATGATCCGAATCCCCCATCTTCACGTAGCATTTCGACCTGGCAACTAGACAGTTTTTGTCATCCGGCTGGAGGATCAGTGCCTGAAAGACATGTACAGTAATTCAAATTAGTTGTTTACTTCAATACAAACGGGACCACGTTAGTTGGCCGTTAGTACCAAAGCGTTATTAATGTTAGCTAACGATACATTAGCCGGCTAACGTTAGCAGGTGTCATTGACCTCATACCGTGGAGTAGCTCTCTATGGCTTTGACATATTCCCCTTTGTGGTACAACTGGTCCCCCTCTGCCATGTATGTAGAAAAGGTGCTCTTGGGACCTTGGTCTCCTTCATTGTCTGACATTCTGAAAAAATATTGCAAAGAGGTCCCTCGCTGCTAGCTAGTGGCTAGGGTCCCATCAGTGTATCCTAGCAACCAGTCTAACAAGTCCACAGTCACTCCTCGGAGCAAAGACGTGAGTGTGAAGACAGCTGGCCTGTTAGACAACAATCCGTTGAGGTTGATGTTTTTGTGTTCTTCTAATAAATTTACATACATATCAACGATGAAGATGTAATTAATATTGTTTGTCTCCGTTCAATTGTTTACCCCCAAAACAAAACTTTGCAGTAATAATTGTTAGCTATGGAATAAGTAGCTCAACACTGCCCTCCTAAGTCTGGTCGAGGTACTGTACATACTTGAAGCAGCACAGAAAACAAGCTTAGGGTGATCCAGTCGAGCTATTCTGGAACAAGGCAGAACAAAGACAAGAGGATATTCTGTAAGGGGGAAACCCAGAGAGGCCAACTTTATTTACATGGTTGTATGATAAGTCGATTAGTCAAGACTGTTGTTCCAATTTTATGATCAGAGATGAGGATGCTTTCTTTTTTCAAGTACACCAAGTGATCAAGACATCCTATACTCAGTATGTTAATTGGCTCTGTTCTTCATGTCTTCGGACATATGACCACAATCCATTTTATATTACTTTGATAGCAATCTGCATATATGGTATTGATTTGAATATTGGCAGCTAACGTACAGCAATAAGATCTAGTATAACATAGCTAGACGTCTGCCCACAGGTTTTTATGCTGGCAAAGCGCAACAAAATCGTTTTCCTGAGTTTGTGCAAAAAGGAAGCTGGTCCTTGGTGCCTTTCACAATCTTTCACATGACAGAAGAGCATCCTCATCTCTAACTAGCGGCTCTATGAGACAGCAAATTTACAATATACATACAAAAGAAAAAAAAACAGTCCTCAACTATCAACACAAATTAACACTTTACATTCCAGTAAAATGTACAGTGCAGCAACTGGTGAATGGCAACATCGAACATAAAACTTAAAGTGAGGAAGCTAACCACAAGAGGTTGACAGCACTGGCATAACCAGCCAGCAAAGCCATCTCTCCACTGTACTTAAACAGTTCATGAACAACTATTAGGTCCAGCAGTTGTGAGAAATAAATGCTTAACTTTAACTGTTCCTATAACATGAGATGGAGACAGTTGTGAGTAAGCATTTATCCACAGCTGCTAAATCGTTTTTTGGTTCTTGAGTATACAGGTATTTCAGAGGGATGGTGTTCGGCCCAAGAAATACCCAAGTTGCTCAGTCGCCCCTGGTATTTGCTCCTTTGGAAACTACTGGGCAAGAAATTAACTTGCATGCTGTGAATACTTCCTGGACAGCAGTCCAAGGGGGAGGCGGTTTATAGCATGCTTACTGTCGCAATCCTTCTCCGAGATTTCCCCAAAGGTCACAGCTGCCCTAACCCTCAACTGGTCACACACTAGCTGCACTGCCACTCCTACTTTCATATCCCATGGCTCTTTTGTCCACCATTATTTTAAAACACCATGCTGCCAGATATTACTGCGTTTCAAATTGGTTCCATTTTGAGAAAAATAGAACCCAACTAAAAACCAGTAACAAGTACCAATTTGATCTCTCTGACTCCTTGCTATACTGGTGTCTTTCGCTTGCATGTTGTCATTGGATAGCATTCATTCAGTCAATGGCATAGACAGTCTGACTGAAACGGTCAGGTACGCTGAAATAAGGGTTGATTGGGTACAGGATTGAATTAGTTTGAGTGGAGTCCATGATGTAGGAACTGTGGTGTGCTGCTGGGTCCTTCAATTAACCAAACTGGAAGAAGAAATTTCCTGGACTAGATGCTGTAACACAAATAAGGAAATAATCAGACAGAATTTACTCTCAAACTGATGTATAATGAGAGTACTTTTAAATGAAAGAAGATGAGTAGAAAAGTGGAGTTTGGTATACGTACATGAATTTCCTTCGAAGTTGAAACCTCCAGGCCCTCCAAAGAATGCCTTGAAAATGTTGTTGGCATCAAAGTCTGGTGAAAACACAAACACGTTAGGGTGTAAACAAAACTGAAAAACATGATTCCCAAAACATTTAGGCTAACAGCTCTCAGTAATTTAACTACTAATCTCTACCCCCAAACCCCTCCCACCCCGAAAAGCTCCGTTCCCAGATGCTCACCTCCCATGTTCATGCCGTCGTCCTCCAGGTCTTGACCGCTGTCGTAACGGGATTTCTTTTTGGGGTCCGAGAGCACGGTGAACGCCTCGCCCACCTCCTTGAACTTCTTCTCCTCCTCCTTCTGCACCTCCGCACTGGCCGAGCTGTGACGGTCTGACAGAGCAACAATATCCCACCAATCAGCAGATCCCAACCAATCAGCAGGTCATATCGGGGGGGGGGGGGGGGCGGTGGCGGTAACGCTACTATGGATATGGACTATTTTCTGTATGGAAAAAGTAGTCTCAGGTCAGATGGTTATGAAAGAGAGATGGGCGCCTTCGTTCATACCTGGATGGTGCATGAGGGCTCGTTTACGATACGCCTTCTTGATCTCGTCCTCCGAGGCGTTTTTGTCCACCCCCAGGACCTTGTAGTAATCTTTCCGCTTGCTTTTCTTCAGCTCCAGCTGCGCGGTCTTCAGGAGGTGCTTGTGTTCTAGGACATGGAGAGTCAGGACCAGGATGAAGGGAAATCATGACAGAGAAGGGGAGGAGAGAGAAACACACGACCGCTCGTCAGTTTCAGAGATGTAGTTACGGCAAAGTGACAAAGAGGGGGTGCCCCGGTAGCTCACCGGGTAAGGCGCGCACCATATGAAGGCTAGTCCTTCGCGTGGTGGACCAGGGTTCGATTCCCGGCTTGGGTCCTGTGCCGCATGTCCTCCCCTCTCTCTCTCTCCCACATTTCCTGTCTCTCTACACTGTCCTATAACATTAAAGCTGAAAAGCCCTAAAAAAATATCTCCAACAAAAAAAAAAAAAGTGACAAAGATGCTACGGTGATATAACATTCTGGACGGCGGACATTTTAGCCCCCCCCACCCGATTACATGGCGTAGTGAAAGCAGGTGGGGGATGGGGGATGTTGAGAAGCCAGGCCAAAGAGGGAAGACTGAGAGACCCCAGATGGAGGGCGGAGACGTGGCAGAGTCACACTGACAGAGACAGACGGTCACCTTTTGTCTTCTCCGTCTGGTAGACCTTCTCGTAATCCCTCACCGCCTCCTCGTGCTGCTCTGTGTCCATGTAACTGTGAAGCAAACACACGGCGACAGGAACACGCTTCATCACCAGCTCATCTGAACATCACCTCGTTTAGGAAGACGTCAACAAATCATGTCAATAAATCACGTTAAAGACAATGGACCTCATTCGCCGATATCTTCCTAGTTTCCGTTCATAAATTTTCTTCCGAAGAACGTTTCTAATGGAAGCCCCCGTCTGATTCACGACGTGTTCGTAAGCCAGCGGATGAGTTGGCACCTGCCTTCTCTTAATGGTGAATCCCATTCACCTGCCTTCTCTTAATGGTGAATCCCATTCACCTGCCTTCCCTTAATGGTGAATCCCATTCACCTGCCTTCTCTTAATGGTGAATCCCATTCACCTGCCTTCCCTTAATGGTGAATCCCATTCACCTGCCTTCTCTTAATGGTGAATCCCATTGTTTCGTAAATTGAACGCGTGCGCCAGTTCTCCGGAATTAGCATTGGTTAACTCCCTGCCACGCCCATATCGACCCCTTTTCAGTTAGTAAATATGATGAAAGGGTCTTAGGGACATGTGACTAAAGGGTAGTGCGCAGATGTTAGTTCTCGGAATGAATACTGGTCGCCCGCGTGGTCGACTTGCTAACTTTCTGCTGGTGTAGGCGGTGTTGTGTCAGCTGCAAGTCAGAGGACCTCAAATCGAATCCAACGTGGATTACTTGTTCGGTGAACGCTGTATTCGGAGAAGGGCGCACAACAGTTGAGCTAGACCAGCGCATCGGGGCTATTATTGGAAAGACAGCACTCTTGCTTTGTAAAATGATGAAAATTATTAAAAGATATTACAAATGATACAACTATTATTGGATTCCAATCCTATAATATTATACAACTGCAGAATTAGCTATGAACCAATCCCACATCGGAAAACATTGGCGAATGCCAGAATCTTCCTGGAAACTGACCAAGTGGTGTTTACAGTGGAACAAAGGCCATTTGTTAAAAATAGATATTATTCTGGAGGCTATATAACAAAATGGAAAAAGCAACCTGCTCACGTGCTGGCAGACTGTTGATGATGACCATGGTTTTGGTGGCGATATTCAGCCGTAGATAAGAGTGGGATAACTGACTTGACCTGCGCTGAAATCCCGTCATGGATCACTGCTCCAGTGGATTAGCGAGTTCCGTTGAGTACCGCATGCATAAACTATAATTACTGGATTATGAAATAAATCAGAAAGGTATGACACAGTTTCCCTGTGTCATAAGTGTTTAATGTCACCATAGAATAGAAAGTGACTGTTTATTTAAATTGCAAACGTAGTTGAAATCCGATTTCGCCGTTGGGAGTCAGAGGGAGTTTTTTTATTACTTCGATGACGCGGCCATCTATCGGATTCCCGGCGCGTCCGAACAATCTGCAGGCGCGTGCAGTATTTCTTCCATAATGCTACTATAGCCTCCAGAATAATACCTATTTTTAATAAGTGGGCATTGTTCCCCTTTAAGAAGAAAGCGCTTCATAAGAACTGTGTAACGTTTATGAATAAGGCCCAGTGTACAGTATCTGGTCTTCTTGGCATGTCACCCCCACACTCACGCGACTCAGTACCACTGACGTACCATTGCGCTCTCCGTAAATAGGCCTTGATGTAGGTCTCATCCAGCTTGATTGCCCTTGTGCAGTCCTCGATGGCCTGGTCTAGTTTCTTCAGCTTCCAGAGGAAACGGCGTGAGCAGCGAGAGAACAAGATCATGAGAACAAGCGGTTGGATGACAGGAAAGCAAAATGCAAGGAGGCAAGGATAACACTGCTCAACATACACAGAGGAAGAGAGGGGCAGAGGGTGTTTGTGTGTGTGTGTGTGTGCGCGTGTGTGTGTGCTGTGCATGTGTATGAACACATTTTTGCTTTATTTCACTATATTAGCCCTGATTACTACCATGTGCACTTCAAGTCGTTTTATTTAGAGTAGTCATTTTTGCACTGTGGAATTATCTATCTCCATACAGTATGTACAGGACCTTGTTTTTAGTATCATATGTTTATGTATGGGTTACTGGGTTATGTATTGCTACATTTGTATTCTGTGTATTTAATTGTGTTGTATTAAGCTACTGGCTGCCTATATTTCCTCCGAGATCAATAAAGGAGATCAATCTATCCATCATGTGAGAGGGCTTCCTCGCGCGCGCGCACACACACACACACACACACACACACACACACACACACACACACAGGCCGACTTTATTGGCAGGACAGTAAACTGGCCAACACTCAGTTTGTGGTGTATACTTCGAAAGTGTGTGGGATCTAACAAAGAAAAACAACGTTTACACGCGCCAAGTGTCAGTTATGTTACGCCTGGCTTATAAGTCAAAACTACTCCCAAGTAGAAATGCAGCAACACCTTATCAGTTGGGACATTTAAAGGGAGGGTACCTAAAGTACGCCATCAACCCTGAAGATAACTAAAAAACAAAATGGCAGAATATTATGCCAAGAGTGGATACAGAGATGGAGAGGTTCTCTTTCTTGTGTGTGAGTCTTACCTTGGATCCCACAGTGCCCCTGTTACAGTACAGCTTGGCGTTGGTTTTGATGTTGTTGGGGTCTATTGTCAGTGCCTCTGAGTACAGCTCATACGCTGCCTCGTAGTTCCCTTCCTTGAACGATTTGTTGCCCTCCTCTTTCTTGGCTTTGAGTGTTTTGGCATTCTGGGTAGAAAAGGAAAACGCATTATGAAACCCTCTTATACCCACTCCATCAACCACTCTGCGTTATCGATTTGGTTGGATGGTTTAATGGTGCGGCGTGGTGTTCTCTCGCTGCAGGCCCACTCACTCTGCAGGCGAGGCGAGCCTTCTCATGGTCAGGGGCCATGCGCAGGGCCTGGACGAAGAACTGGACGGCCTTGTCGATGCAGTCCTCGTAGTAGAGGCAAAGGCCGCGCACGTATAGTGCGTCCCCGTTGGTGGAGTCCATCCTCAGGATGTCACTGAGGACAGAGAAGAAAAACGCATTTCAAAAATCGGAAAATTTGAAGGCCGGCGTACGGGCGCCATCTTTGACACGCGCTTCTAATATCGCTGGAGGTCTGTCGGAATCAATCACATTTGATTTGTATAGCACATTTCATACAAAGTCATCTCAATGCGCTTTACATACAGAAATACGATAAAAGAAATGTATAAATATGGCACACTAGTAGACAATAAATATATAATAAACAATACATCCCTTTCCCACCCACACCCAAATACATAGAAGAGAGAGAGGAGAGAAGAGAGAGAGACAGACAAACAGGCACTAATTATTCGTAGGCCTGGGAGAATAAAGGGGTTTTCAGCGTGGTTATAAAGGATGAGACAGTTGTGGAACGTCTCAGATCATCAGGCAACTTGTTCCAGAGTTTTGGGCCGTCGTGACTGAAGGCACCTTCATCAGATCTATTGTCAATCCTGGGTACGGTTAGCAAGTTAGCGCCTGATGATCTGAGAGTTACTGAATGTCATTGCGGCAGTTGGTCCCACAACGCCGTGTTACCTGGCTACAGACTGGGCTTCTGGGTAGCGCCCCAGCATGGCCAAACACTCGGCTTTCAGCACCTTGAACCGGTGGCAGGCGGCGGCCGACTCCAAGGCCCGGTCCATGCAGTAGACGACCTGCGGAGCAGACCGGACCAGCGTCATCTCTAGAATCAGCAGATCTAGTTTAGATCTAGATCTAGTCAGATTAGCAGATCTAGTCTAGATCTAGTCTAGATCTAGTCTAGATCTAGTCTAGATCTAGTCTAGATCTAGTCAGATTAGCAGATCTAGTCTAGATCTCGTCAGATTAGCAGATCTAGTCTAGATCTAGTCAGATTAGCAGATCTAGTCTAGATCTAGTCAGATTAGCAGATCTAGTCAGATTAGCAGATCTAGTCTTTTGCCCGCAAACATAAAGCAAATGAAGGAATCGGGGTGAGTGGTGAACAACAAACGTGCCGTTTACCATTCTGAAGTCGCGCTTCTCAAATCCTATTTCAGCCATCTTCTCATACTCCAGGATGGATTCGGCGTTCTTCACCTGAATTGAGGTGAAACATAGCGCTTTCCGTCAAGACGTGTGAATGAATCACGCTCGTTTGGAAGTGAAAGGAAGTAATTGCTTGAGTTTTGGTTTCAAATCTTTCTAGTGCTAGTGCAATAGACTGCCACTGGGCTAGTCCAGGGATTGTGTGATAATGTGGGTACTTTTCTGTGGCTCATTAGGTCAAGCCCTGCCAATCTGACCCACCTCCTGCTGTGCTTGACTGTTGTCAGGGTCCAGCTCCAGAACCTTCTGGAAGCAGCGGCTGGCGGCCATGGCATTGCCAAGGGACAGGTGGCACTTTCCTTCTCGTAGATGACCCTGTTCACAAAGTGATTCAAAGTGCACGTTAGGGCGATGACTCAGTCAGGAGAGACTTGTGATGTCCAACCCTCCTCCCAAAAGCCATGACTCAGATATTCCATTTGCACATACTCTGCTACTGTATTTGTTGATTGTAATTTTGTACATTGTCATTGTTGTCTGCACGCTGTCACTGTTTTTTCCCTGTTTTTCTGTACTCTTCCTACTGTATTAAAGTATATGTTGTTTGTAAGCAGGGCACATCGGTAAAAGAGATCTGGTCTCAGTATGTTCTTCTCTGTCTAAATAAAGGCTTATATCTATCTATCTATCTATTAATCTATCTATCTATCTATCTATCTATCTATCTATCTATCTATCTATCTGTCTGTGTCTAAATAAAGTATCCTATCTATCTATCTATCTATCTATCGATCTACAGTATCTATCTATCTATCTATCTATCTATCTATCTATCTATCTGAAAATTCAAACTGAAACAATAATAATTTGAACTATCTTTAGGTGTGAAGGCGGCATAAGGTGTCCAGAACCAAGCGCTCAACATCTACTCTCCTACCTTCATGAAAGTGTCGTCAAGCCGCACTGCCTGCTGGGAGTCCTCCAGCGCCTCTCTATACCGACTTAGCATCATCAGTGTGGCTGCACGGTTTCCATAGTAACTGGCATTCTTGGGAGACATGTCTGTCAAGAGTAAACAACAACAACTTTACCAATAATTAACCATTAAAGGCAAATCTTGTTTCTATTTCTTGCACACTCTCCTTCATTTGGACATCAGGACAAGATACCACAGACTAAATCCTTACCTATTGCCTTGGTGTAGTAGTTGAATGCTTCAGAATAATCCTTTTTGACGTAATATGCATTTCCTTGTTCTTTGAAGCCCTCCGCTTCCCTGAAAATAAAAACACAAGAAAGCTAACTTATAACATAAAAAAGGACAATATGTCGACAATGATCACGTTCAAGGGTTTTTTCCAAGATTCATGGGAAAGCCAGTCTGGAGAGATCTGGAACTTGATCATGATCATGATGGAACATGATCAAATTACAAACTTTTGTCATTCAATCATCAAAACACACCCTTGACCTCATACAGAAGGAGGGATGTAGAGAGAATGAGCTAAGCCATATAAGCATTCTTGGACCAGGCTAGTATAACAGAGCTGTAGCCCAGAATCTGCCTTAAAATAGAGCTTTTGACGTTTCAGGGCATGGGTGAGTTAACCTTGGTGTGAGGTTGGGCCGGGTCAGCTGCACAAACCTGACCATCTATAGACAGAGCCAACCCAGCAGCGAAGAAGGCTTGATCCAATCGAAAGAGAGGATATGAGACGAAGTAGACACGTGGGTCCTAGTTTATGGGGGCCACCGGGGGAACGAAGAGAAGGTGACAGCGATGGAACACATGACACTCTGGACTGAGATACGGGTTGAGTTTTTATAGAACTGTATCACAAGTTATACATAAAAACACATTATCACAAGGCATACACAGCAAAAGCCCCGCCATGTTTCGTAATTCACTGAAGTAGTTTCACTTGACATAGTTAAGTACACAACCGCAATGACCATTTTTAGCCAGTTGACAACATAAATGCCATCTGTTGTTCTGGCAAGTTCTATAATCACACCAATAGAGATAATGATGAGCAACGCTAGGCAGGAGTGGTACTAGCCCTGGTCCAGGTCGGTACACTATTCAGGGCTATACCCCGGGGTTTAGCCCAGTATACTGACCCGGACCAGGGACTAGATAGACTAGGCTAGAAATATAGCGTTAGGTAACGAGCTAGCTTAACAGCCAAACACTATTCGACGAGAAAAGCCTGCATTCAAGCCATGTTGGTTAATCACTTGACATTAGGGACGTTTGTTGTCAATGTGTTTCGCTTCACCCGTATGGTTAGTTACATAACTTACCTCTCCAGCTCTTCGTCGCTTAGTAATTCCATCTCTGGGTCCATGATCACATCATCATCATCACAGTCCACGGTCGCCATTTTGCCGAGACTGTCTGACAGGGGGCGGGGGCAGGTTTTTTTTGACAGCTGCTGCTCAGAAGCTCCGCCCCTTTTTCTTCTGCAGACGTGACGTAGGCAGTAAACAGGAAGTCGGAGGAAGTCCGCAGTCGTCCGACGGGGAGTGTCATGTAGCGAACTTGAGCAAGCCACCTACCTCGCTTTTTCCAAACAAATACACAAATTGAGCTAAAAAGGTAAGTTGAATGGATTCAATTGTATGGACATTGTCCAATGGAAGATTATTCGAACATTACTAGTAGCTAGGTAGCTCCTATGGCTTGTGGCAGACAGTTAAGTTAGCTAGCTAACTACCCGAGTAACGGTAGCTATGAAGCTAACTACTGCTATTGTAGCTAGCTAACTATGTTGTGTGTTGCTGTTTGTGTGTTTGCGTTTGTGTGTGACTTATGTTTTATCATTATGACAAGATATAGCTACTGGTACATTGAAATGATTATTGTGTAATGTCCTACAGATTTGCCAGTGATTATGGGCAAGAGCTGTAAAGTGGTGGTATGTGGTCTGGCCGCTGTTGGCAAAACTGCTGTCCTGGAGCAGTTGCTGTATGCCAACCATGTTGCAGGTAAGGTAACCTGGGAGTTGTAGATGTCGTTGTAGGTCTACTTTGAATCCTATGTATGTATGTAATATGTATGTATGTATGAGAACGAGCTACATATGTACAGTAAATTGATTCTACCACCTCCCCGTAGGCTCGGAGCCAATGGAGACCTTAGAGGACATCTACATTGGCTCCATAGAAACTGACCGTGGCACACGAGAGCAGGTGCGCTTCTATGATACTCGAGGACTGCGTGACGGATTGGAGTTCCCTCGCCACTACTACTCATTCGCAGATGGCTTCGTGCTCGTCTACAGCATCGACAGTAAGGAATCCTTCAAGCGGATGGAGGTACTCAAAAAGGACATTGATCGTTACAGAGACAAGAAAGAGGTCAGGATCTTCATGTGTTTCTGTGGCCCTCCGTTCTGTGAATTCCTCTTTAATCAAATGTGTAGCTGAGATGATCTCACTGGTACAGTATGACTAATGGATGATCTGGGTTTATTCACAGGTGACCATCGTGGTGCTGGGGAACAAGCTGGATATGCATGAGCAGAGGAGGGTGGATTCGGAAGCTGCCCAGCACTGGGCCAAGGCAGAGAAAGTCCGCCTGTGGGAGGTGTCGGTTGCAGATAGGCGGAGCCTAATTGAGCCCTTTGTTTACCTGGCCAGTAAAATGACCCAGCCTCAGAGCAAGTCCACATTCCCCCTCAGTCGCAACAAGAACAAGTCGAGTGGGTCTGTTGACAGCTGAGTGCTGCCAGAGTGTACTGAATCAGAAATGAACACTTAACTGAGCTGTGACACGTTTTTAAATTGACAACCAAACAATACAGATGCTTAATGAGGTGGATGAGTGTACTGTTTGGTTATCAGGGGTTTTGTTACACTACTGGCATGCTATCCACTCAGAGAAAAGTTAAATGTTTTAGTATGAATCAAAGCTTCTTTCTTTAAAAAAGATTTCTTTCTTATTTTTTTGAAAATGGAAAAAAAAACAATACATTCCTCTTTTTTTACTGTCCACTCTATTTCAATTGTGGATTAATGTATGATGTCATACTTTATTGACTTTGACCACGTTGGCAATGAAGCATAATGATCTTAGTTACTGAGCAAATCCATGTTAACATATTTCAATTTCAGATCGTTTGTTATTTTCTGTCATATCAAGATATTTACCTCTGTTAAACATTTGTGTTTGTTACACTACATAGCAAAAAATTCCTTGATGTTTTGACATTGTGCATCTTTGTGTTGAATTGTATTTTGGATATGGATGTATTTTCTGATGGAATATATACAGTATATCTTAAGTGGAGATTTGATAATTGTTTGCATGTTTTGTAAACAAATAAAGCATATTTTCTCTGCATCTTATTTGAGTCGTTTACACTGTGTGTACACTGGTTCTGCTTAGTAATGGGCGATGCTGTTGAATGACCCCAAACACCCTTTGACCCCAGGAACATCCTTGATAATGTGTCCAATAGCATCTAGAGATTTATTTGTAAAAAGGTAGATCTTTGCAGGATCATTAATGAGGTAATTAATTCAGTACTAAATTGTCATCAATGGAATGTTACTAACTTCCTAATTGTACCACCATCACTACATATTATTAGAGTAATTATTTGAGCTTAGATAGAAATACTCCAGGAGCTTGCTCGATCGCCTTGTTGAGAGGGGTAAGGGAAGAATTTTTTACAGCTCATTTATCTGGCCCCTGGGTGATACTGTTTTTTTTTGCTTCCCTCTGGAATATGTAGGGGTGGGATGTATGCTCACCTCCCTTGTTCTCTGTAAAGCGCATTGTTTTGCCTCTGGGTATGAAAATGTGCTATACAAATAAAGCTTTGATTGATTGATTGATTGAAATATAGGTCAGAGAGAATTTTCTTTGTCCAGACTTTCCCTCACTACCCACATAAACCAAAAACCACAAAATGACTCGACCAGTGTAATAAATGGGATTTTACATTCCAAGTGTCGGGTGTTGTAGAGAGGGTTGCATTTAGCAGTATGACCACCAGAGGTCTCTCTTTTCTTATTAAGCATCGCCCCTAAGTGCCTTCCTGTCGAGAGTCAGTATAGCACACTGCTTCATCTGTGCCAGCTTCTAGTCTAGTTCTTCAGACAATGGTAGGGTATGATTCCTCCGCTTATGGCACATGGCTCCGGAACAACGGGATAACCAAGAGGTAGGCTAGCCTACTCACTGACATAGGAGAGAAATCCCACAGTAGGCTACTATGGAATCTACTGTCTATATACACCCGATCTCCCACCGCCTAGAAACGAGCTGTTCCTACACATCTGCACTCATGTTTGTTTTGTCCTTGTTATGGCACCTTTGCACTGTGTGTAGCAGCCTGTATGTCCGAGACAAATTTCCCTCGGGACAAATAAATGAATCTTGAATCTTAACTAAATGTACCTCTCTGCAATGAAACATTTTTTTTAAGGTATAGCCTACAGTACAGGTCCCCATGGCGACTGGAGCTGTGCCCTACATATGTGACAAGGTCAGAGATGTTTAGGCAGAGTCGATGAGCTTGCCAGTAGCTCCACACGGATCACTTAATGGAAAGGTTAATGCAAGTTAATGAGAAAAACCTCATGTGTTACATTTCTGAAATGATACTCCACTCACCTCAGTTTTGCCTCAGAGAATAGGCTATAGTGTTGCGTTATGTTTTTTTTATGACTGCCAGTAGGCCTGTGCATGTATCACCCCCTCCTGCAATCACTTGTCAAAGTGTAACAAAGACTTATACATTGGTTATATACTTGTACAGCGGTTCACCTGCTGCATCGACCTTCAGTAAAAATGTGACGTTAACGGTAGCGTTTTGAAATACACAGCCCGAAAAATGCGAGGCAGGGAGCAGATTTGTGGCTTGTCCTCTCGATGATTTATGGTCGAGCTCAGCCGAAAGACTGCAGCGACCACTAAAGGAGTCATTTCCCCAAGGATGTTGCCCAGAGGAAAAATAGGCAATGTCTTTTATCTCTACCCTGACAGTCTTTTAGTGCCAGTGCAAGACCACGAAGCCCTGCCTGTGATCATCTACCCCTCCCCGGGGACACACTGAGCAAATAGAATTTCTACCCCCCCCCCCTCTCTCTCACACACACACACACACACACACACACACACACACACACACACACACACACACACACACACACACACACACACACACACACACACACACACACTACTCATTTTTACAGTATCTCAAGCTTGTCAGTCATTGTCCATGCCGGTTGCTGGAACGTAGTAGGCTACTTATGGCCTCTAAAAGTGACGCTTCCTTCGCTCCACATGACGAATTTACGTGGCCATTTACGGAAACGTGGTATCTGCCGAGTAGACTAGCCGCTACCCAGATAGCAAGCGGATCTGGGCCATATACAGGCCAGATCTGGCTCTTGTGGCTTAGTTCCGGCCCATATGGCCCAGCATCATTACACATCCTGGGTATATAGGCTAGTGACCCTCTACTTGGAGCAGTAGGTCATCCGGGAGTTTAAGATGCGGTATGATGGTTTTAATGTTGTGAGAGGATATGCAGCGTGAAACATTTAATTTCCTCGCCAACGTGTCAGGTGATTTCCTGCGCCTGTGGGATTAATAATGTAACCTAACCTCTAACTATGATTGTCTGCACAATCAAGCCCTCTATTTGTGCAACTGCTCAGATCTCTTTGTCCCCATGCACAACTAAAAGCTACAATTCTGTTGAGAGTGGGTGCACAGGTAAACAAGTGTATTAATCAAATGACAAATAGCCTACGCTTAGTTTTGTTTGCCGTTATCAGGGACATTTTGATAAACGGGTAGTCCCAGCAGACAGATACGTATGGTCCAATAAAGAAGTAAATAATGACACAGTTAAAGTGGAAGATCTAATCAATTTATTTCATTCTCCACCCTCTGTTTCTCTCTTTCCTTCTCTTTCTCTCTGCTCTTTTTCTGCCACTGTTCAACCTTGCATTATCTAAACAGACAAAAACATTTAAGCAAAGAGCAATATCTTATCAAAATATGGTACTCACTCTCTCTCTCTCTCTCCACCTTACAATTCTTATGGTACATCATAAAGTCATGGGATTAAAATGTACAATGAACATATGACAAAGGCATTACAATAAATACTGGCCATGTCCCCTCATAGGTTTTTTTTTCTTTCCCCTAGATCACCATTTTGTTCATGTTGTGTAATGTCCCGTTTGCTTGCAGTTGAACACAAGCAGTCAAGATATTGATATGTACTGTACAACTAGGTACGAACACACACACACACACACACACACGCATACAGTACACACGTGCACACACACACATACAGTACACACGTGCACACACACATAAACACACGCATACAGTACACATGCGGACACACACACATACAGTACGCATACAGTACACACGCGCACACACACACACACTGAAGACATGTCCTTGCGGGGTTGATAGGGAGCCAGGGGGACGAGCGAGCACCACAGCGAGGGACAGCGGTGTCACTCCACTCGTCAGCGCCGACGCTGGCTGTAGTCACAGTTATGTATCAGTTAGAGAGACGTTCCCTTGATTGGCACGAGAGGAGGCATGTTTGTGCTTAATCTAACATTTCAACAAGGGCAGAGCTGGCATGGGGAGAACATCACACTGTCCATCATCATCATCATCATCATCATCATGTGGAAGGGCTCACCTTCATACAAACAAGGACACGGCATGGACATAAATACAGTCATGGCTAATTGAGAAGTGGACAGAATGATCGGATGTAACAGCACATCACGGTCCAAACAGTCGACAGATGCTCGTTTGATTAGCGTTACAGGGCGGCAGACGGGCCTCAGAGGTGAGAGCGAGACGGGGCCTCTTGACTCAGGGAACAGATTAGGGGAGAGATCAAAGCTGAGATGTGATGTAGTAGAACCCGGTAGGATTCCATGGCGTTGTTCAGAACCTAATCTCTCTCCTGTGTCTGGAGCCAATCCCAGAGTGCGATCCTCTGTCGGCCTGTGGGGACTGACACTGCCGATAGGAGATTAACAAGGCTCTAAACAGCATCTTATTCCTTGGCATAGATATCCTTATGTGTCAATGATATTATTAATATTGATGTGAGATGGGAGGTACAACTGTCGTTAGCCAGCATACAACTGTAGCTAAAGTGTGATTTGGACTTCTAAAACAAGTGGAAGTTTGTGTTCTAATGTCCAGCACATATGCAGACCTAGAAGAAGTAATACAAAACAGAATCAAAAACCTTGTTTCTGAGAAAAGTCAGTGCTCGTCATATCTCAGGTCCAGACCCAGTTAGCATGGCCATGCAGCCTCTCCAGATGTATAACTGGGCCAGGAGAAACATGGAATCGGTTTCTTAACACTTAGCACTGTCGTACCCCTTTGTGGAAATCATAATACATCATGGGGAATTCTGTGTGCTTTATCTTAGTAGAATCAGTCAACTCTGACCTTCTGGGCATACACATCTTTATTGCTAAAATATCATCAAAGCTAATGGCAGAGAAGGAAATGTTGCCATAGTGTTGTGTTTTAACCATTGTGCCACTTGATATAGTAAATATACTCCTAACTGCCCCAAGGGGGGCACGTCTGAACTCTACAGTCCAGGGTTCCCTTAGCTGTGCTCTGTGAAAGGAGGAGAGGCACACACACACACACACGCACACACACACACACACAAACCCACAGCTTCAGTTTACATTATCCTTCTAAAACCCACATCATTCTGTATGAGGGATTCAGAACATCCAACCCCCTTCCCCCCTGTGCCCTTTCTTGGTACAGCGTGGTATCACACAAGTGTGTGTGTGTGCTCGGACCTCCTCCCTACAGCATGGAGCTCCTCCCTCCAGCATGGAGCTCCTCCCTCCAGCATGGAGCTCCTCCCTACAGCATGGAGCTCCTCCCTCCAGCATGGAGCTCCTCCCTACAGCATGGAGCTCCTCCCTCCAGCATGGAGCTCCTCCCTACAGCATGGAGCTCCTCCCTCCAGCATGGAGCTCCTCCCTACAGCATGGAGCTCCTCCCTACAGCATGGAGCTCCTCCCTCCAGCATGGAGCTCCTCCCTCCAGCATGCAGCTCCTCCCTCCAGCATGGAGCATGTGCACTCCTGCATGGATGGTCCTAAAGCCGACTACTATAAATGGAGCTGACAGCATGAGCCCTGAGAAGGCCCGACGCTAACCTGAGGTTAGGATCACATCCGAGGGCCTTTTTTGAAATCCCACATGTTGGCTGTAATTCAACCTCAGTTAAACTTTGACGAAGACAACAACAACAAAAAAAACACTCAAGCACTTTTTTCAACATTTGTCTCTTTTGTAGATAAAAAAAAACAAGTAGGTAAAACTTGTGTAAATAAAATAAACAGAAAATTATTTTTCCTTTCCCTAACAGCATATTTCTGCTGCTCATCATCACTGACAGACATTTGACAGAATCTACTCTCCTCTAGGATATCATTTCAGAATAATACAGATATAACAACAGTATAAGCGACTGATAAAATCTCTATAATTACTCAATAGACTCTACATATACAATTTGCCTTCTCTAGATTTTTTATTCATTTAAAATTTCCTTAAAAGTTCTATATTTCAGAGAGTTACCGTTGGATGATAAAGAGACAAACAAGCAAAGTCTGGTTCTCTGAGACGAGTGCCGGGAGAGAACCCCCTCGACATGGCCGGGAGAGAACCCCCTCGGCATGGCCAGGAGAGAACCCCCTCCAGGAGAGAACCCCCTCCAGGAGAGAACCCCGTCGGCATGGCCGGGAGAGAACCCCCTTGGCATGGCCAGGAGAGAACCCCCTCCAGGAGAGAACCCCGTCGGCATGGCCGGGAGAGAACCCCCTCGGCATGGCCGGGAGAGAACCCCCTCCAGGAGAGAACCCCCTCGGCATGGCCGGGAGAGAACCCTCTCGGCATGGCCGGGAGAACGTCTGGCTTCATATTCCCAGAAACCACCAGGCTTCAGACAGAAACAGCGGATCAGAACGGAGCAGCGCGACCGGATGGCTATTACAGGGTCTTCACGACAGGGGGCACTACCGCGTCACACGGAACTACACATTGCACTGAAGGAACAACAAAAATGCATAGGGTTCTCCTTGGTTCTATGTATTGTAGCTGAAGCAGAGGACATAGATAAGGGGTATGTGTTGTGTTTAGTAAGTGTTCAGTAGGAGATCATTGGTGTTGACTGTACCACATATTTTGCGAGGGGGGACTGAGTGGGTTGAAGGTGTGCATCATTTGGGAGGAAGAGGGGCATTGGCTAAAACACTCTTATCCATCCATAATTGGTTTTTTTTCACTTGAATCTGTATATGAAAGTTCCCCCAGTTCATCCTCAGAAGGTGAAACAGCAAAGTCAGCCGATCGAGCCGGTTCTGTTCCCGGCGTGAGAGCTGCTATATATGGACCGGCTCTGCCCAGCAGGCACCACACAGGCTTGTGATTGACCATCAGGGCCAGAACCATCAGCACAACCCATCATTTTAAATTACTCTTCACAAGTCAATGGAGGCCTCTGACTGTGTAGGAGAGTAAGGGAGGCAAAGTTCACACGTTAACCGCACATGATTCTCCACAACGAGAAAATGAAACCCATTGGATGTATTGCTTGAAGAAAAGAAAAAAAAAAAGTACAATATGAGATCGATCCTGACCATGGACAAAAATGTAATTATAATTTGATCGTATCAGTGCTCAGTTAAATCAGTGTGAAATGATCAAAGCACCATGAACAGACGAGGAGAACAGAAAAAAACACGTTTTCATTGCTTTCATGAGTAAATATGTTTAAGGTGCTTTTTTTTTTTATATATATATTTTTTAAATACGCTGTGTATGGTTGCCATGGCACTGTGCTTGGTCTCCTCCCTGCCTGGCAGAGACTGACATGAGAACCAATCAGGCACTGTGTGATCTGCTCTCCGCTGCCATCACACACACACACACACACCCTCTCAGCGCGCCTCTGAAAGCACATCCAAGTCACTTCTTTCGTTCACTTTGTTTGTTGCGGCGGAGGAATTGTCCTCTGCTGCTCGTGAGGGGGGGGCGGGGGGGGGGGAGGCAGTGGGGGGCAGAAAGAAATTTGGTTTAATCTCTAGGGAAAGGAGTCGTGGAGTAGGTGATAATATACTGTGAGGTAGCGGGACCGGACTGTGCCACTCATGGGGGGGGCGGACTGTGCCACTCACGGAGGGGGGG
Source organism: Borostomias antarcticus (assembly GCF_949987555.1). Taxonomy (NCBI): domain Eukaryota; kingdom Metazoa; phylum Chordata; class Actinopteri; order Stomiiformes; family Stomiidae; genus Borostomias; species Borostomias antarcticus. The sequence continues at coordinate 9,527,355 of NC_140247.1, read as the reverse complement.
GGGGGGGCAGGATGTAGAGGCGCAGCATCATGAATCACGCTGCAGAGCAAAGGTCCTCATCAAGCCTGATCTGCAACTTGAAACGAAATCGAGTTGACAGCCTGACCTTCTTGAGGACCTTAATGAAAGCTTGATATCGGGGACGCGGGGGGAAAAGATTTCAGTTATGAAAGCCGTGTGACTCGCAGAGAGAAAGGGCTTCGTCATCTAAGAAGAGGCGACGCACGTGTGTGTGTGTGTGTGTGTGTGTGTGTGTGTGTGTGTGTGTGTGTGTGTAGACATCCCCTGACTCTGATTGCTTTGAGTTTTTGGATCTGAGCAAGCGTGTGACAAGATGACGGACTCCTCCAGTTATACGGGAGACTTGGCCTCATTTTCTGCCGTGACCTAAATGATGCTAATCCCGTTGCAAAAGACAACAACTAATAAGCGAAGAACTTCTGATAAACTGCGTATCAAGTAAAGGGACCTTATTTTTGTGTCAACCACACTAAACATACATCTACTTCTCTAGTTTTGTTCTCTAATAAATTACACAATAATATTAATAATCCGAACCAGATCGACCCGTGAAATGGCTGTTAAAGAGACGTCCTGCACCAGTCACTTCCTGGAGGCGTGTCCTTTTTCCTCGAGCCACCACAAAGGGCACGGAGGGGAGGCGGGACCTTGTCCTTGGGGGTGGATCCTCCATGCCAGGGGCCGCTAGCCGGCCCCGTTCCCTGCCGAGGGCCAAGGTTAGTGTGCTTGCTCGCTCTCTCCATCCTGGTTGTGGCGGCCTGCATAGTTTGTGTGTGGCCCTCGTCACGTGGGTCACAGTAACGGAGGCTGTGGGTGGGGTTGGGGTTGGGGGTGGGGCTTGGTAAAGGGACAGGGGCGGAGCTCGAGAGGGTAACGGGGGGGGGCTGTGTCATTAGTAAGGGGAGAAGATGATGGGGGTGTGTGTGGCCCTCAGGGGCCCCGGGGCGGGCCGGAACAGCGCCGGCAGGAAGGGCGTCTGGATGAAGGTGGTGGTTCCCGGGTGGAGGCGGGCTAGCGGGTTGGTTGCCATGGTGCACAGGGTGGGCGGAGTCAGAGGGCTGGGCAGGAAGCCAGTGGTCAGGCTCTTGGTCAGCTGCTTCTGCAAAGCCAGTTTGGTCTGGAGAGGAGGAGGAGAGAGAGAGAGAGAGAGAGAGAGAGAGAGAGAGAGAGGACGGTGAGAAAAAGAGAGAGAGAGAGAGAGGGGGGGGGGTAGAGAGAGAGTGACAGACAGAGAGAGAGGTAGAGAGAGAGACAGACAGAGCGAGAGAGAGGAGAGAGAGACAGACAGAGAGAGAGAGAGAGAGAGGAGGGTGAGAAAAAGAGATAGAGAGAGAGGGGGGGGGTAGAGAGAGAGAGAGACAGAGGGAGAGAGAGGGGGGTAGAGAGAGAGAGAGACAGACAGAGAGAGAGACAGACAGACAGAGAGAGAGAGGAGAGAGAGAGAGAGAGAGGGGGGTAGAGAGAGAGACAGACAGAGAGAGAGAGAGAGAGAGAGAGAGAGAGAGAGAGAGAGAGAGACAGACAGACAGACAGACAGACAGACAGACAGAGGGGGAGAGAGAGAGAGAGGAGGGTGAGAAAGAGAGAGAGAGAGAGAGAAGTAGATACAAGAGACTCACCAGCTCGCATATTTACTCAACGAGGCGTACACATTTACTCAGCAAACATGTTCCCAAAGAACTTGGCTGTTCCAGCTCACATAGTTACCTTGGCTAAACACACTCACGCACTTCTCTCCAGAAATATTCCCAGAACACTTATGAAGACTTCACTCATGAGAACACACAGTCACGCATACAATAGAGCCAACGCTAGGAGATAGACAAAGGCTTCAACAAATGTAAAGCACATGTTGCTGTAGCTGTGTGTGTTTCTGGTTCTGCCCAGTCCCGCTGCCCCCTGGGTAAGTCCAGTTAACCGGCCGGCTTCTCCAGCCGGCCCGGTCCGAGACCCTGACTCGCCCACCCCTCTCCGGCCACTGACCTGAGCGGAGAGAGAGGTGAGGTTGTACTGGCTGAACACTTTCTTCATGGCGGACACGGCACCGGCCGCGTAGCCGGTCCATCTCACGTTCTGCAGGGAGGAGGAGGAGGGGAGGGAGGAGGGGGAGGAGGAGGAGGAGAAGTGGAGGGAGGGGGGGGAGGAGGGGAGGGAGGGGGAGGGAGAGAAGGATGGGGAGGAGGAGAGGGAGGGGGAGGAGGAGGGGAGGGAGGGGGAGGAGGAGAGGGAGGGGAGAGACGGGGGCGGGCCCGCACATGACAGGAGCACAAAAGTGATTAATTCAGAGTGCTGATTCAGGAGCCTGTTGTCAGTGCTCGTCAGTGGATGTAACGGCGGGGCTATTTTCGACCTCTCACCGGGGCAGGGCGGCTCATTCAACATGACGGAGTAGTGTGTTTAACCCCTCTGACACACAGGCATGCTGGCTCGCCAGGGCAGACAACACTCAGGGGGTGGAGGAATGCGCTGTGTGTGTGTGTGTGTGTGCGTGTGTGTGTCGGGGGGATCGGGGGGGTCAATTCAATTTGAGTTCAGTCAATTCTGCAAATGAACTGGAATGAATTTCTTTGGGAATATCCCAGAGAATTCATCACATTAAAATTGAATGTGTGCGAGCACATGGGCGGGAGGGAGTGTGTGTGTGTGTGTGTGTGTGTGAGTGTGTGTGTGTGTGTGTGTGTGTGTGTGTGTGTGTGTGTGAGTGTGTGAGTGTGTGTGTGTCTCACCGCTAAGCTGGAGCAGGGCTGGGTCTTGGTGTGAGGGCTGAATTTGGGTTTGGGC
>NC_140247.1:9514553-9519553 GCF_949987555.1 Borostomias antarcticus | reverse complement strand
CAAAACAAGCTAGTTAGGGTCGTGATGGGGCTAGGCCCTCGTGACCATGTTGGAAGGAGGTACTTCCAAGAGCTCAACTGGCTACTAGTTGAGGCTAGAGTGACTCAGCTGAGGCTCAACATGGTACACAAGGGCCCACATGCTACATCTACATGCGCTACATCTACATGCGCTACATCTACATATGCTACATCTACATATGCTACATCTACATATGCTACATCTACATGCGCTACATCTACATATGCTACATCTACATATGCTACATCTACATGCGCTACATCTACATGCTCTACATCTACATATGCTACATCTACATGTGCTACATCTACATGCGCTACATCTACATATGCTACATCTACATATGCTACATCTACATGCGCTACATCTACATGCTCTACATCTACATGCGCTACATCTACATGCGCTACATCTACATATGCTACATCTACATGCGCTACATCTACATACGCTACATCTACATATGCTACATCTACATATGCTACATCTACATGCGCTACATCTACATACGCTACATCTACATATGCTACATCTACATATGCTACATCTACATGCGCTACATCTACATACGCTACATCTACATGTGCTACATCTACATGCGCAACATCTACATATGCTACATCTACATATGCTACATCTACATGCTCTACATCTACATATGCTACATCTACATGCGCTACATCTACTTGTGCTACATCTACATGTGCTACATCTACATGTGCTACATCTACATGCGCTACATCTACATGTGCTACATCTACATGTGCTACATCTACATGTGCTACATCTACATGCGCTACATCTACATGTGCTACATCTACATGTGCTACATCTACATATGCTACATCTACATGCGCTACATCTACATACGCTACATCTACATGCGCTACATCTACTTGTGCTACATCTACATGTGCTACATCTACATGTGCTACATCTACAGATAGTCTTGGACAAGTACCAGGATTCCCCACAGACAACCCCTTCGCTCCCCAAGTCCCCCGCTCAGCGTGTCCTCTGACTGAGTGACAGGGACAGCTGGCACTCTGATTGGCAGACTGTCAGCCCCAAGGCCAGGGGGATCGGAGGTGGAGATCCCCCCTGTCTGGGAAGTGAAGCTCTGCAGCTCCACGCTGAACAAGTATCGATCTTCACATTGATGTCTTGTTGGGGGGTCATTAACTTTATTTTACTATGAAAAGCATTTGATCAAAGTCCTACCAGTCCAATTACAGCGGACAGGCTTAGCATGTAAACACGGCAGTGTCTGGAATCACTAGAGAGAGAGTGTGGAGTGACCCTGTAACGGATTTCCCTATAGATCGTGAATATTTTTATAGGAAGACTGCTGAACACGCACACACACTCTGCTAGGAGTGCAGCCATTCATTCACACACACAAGCACATACATTGTACCGCGCAACACACTCTAGCATGACCGAAATCACAGGCCAATCTATAAAGAATGCACAGTGGATTTCCACAAGGGAACTCCGTGCTATAATTCACGACGGCGGAGACAGAGTCCTCATCTCCTCGGGGGAACGCGTCAACACAAACGTCAATCATCGCTAGACGGGATTGATCGCGCAGGAATAATGTGCCATTTTCTGCTCTCTCTTTCTCTCTCTCTCCCTCTCTCTCATTCCCTATTCTTCCTAGTCTCCTTCCCTCCCCTCCCTCTCCTTTAAAACTCTTAACTATCTTCCTCACAGGCCCAGCAATGCTGGCTGAGGGGTATGAATTCGGTGCTTTTGCCCCCCGCGGCCACGGTAACAGCCCTGGCGAACGAGGTCACGGGCGTGGCCTTCTGACACCAGAGTGCCCTCGTCTGGCTTCCTGTTTGCTCAGGGGAAGTGAAGTAAGCGCTGCTTGTACGGGCTCCTGATAATGGCCAACGCCGCTTGCTTGCGACTCTCCACCATGCCGCTTCTCAACATACGCAGTTAATTTTATAGAGTGTTCATTTGAAGCGGTATCCCGTCGCATGTTAGCATCGTGGCGAGCGAACGCCACCGGATCGGTCTGCTGCATTTCCATTTCACATCAGGCCAATCACAGAATTGGGCTTATTAGAGCATGTTTTCCCCTCACAAAATTGCCTTGGAACTGTAAGATTATTCATAATATAAAAATCAGCTATGGCTTATCTACCCTCTCATTCAACCCATCTCTCTCTCATTCCCCACCCCCTCTCTCGCTCTCTCTCTCTCTGTCTTTCTCTCTCTCCTTTCTCCTCTTCATTCATTTCATCATTTTGAATATCTCTTTTCCTCCCTACCGCTGCATCCCCTCTTTCAGACCTTGCTTTGCGACGGCGGAATATTAAAATGAGGTTTGATGAGAGCCTTATCTGCCTCCAGTCCTTTGTCTGGTCGGCCGTCCGGGAGGGACAGAGCCGGCTAGCGCGCAGCGCTGGGGAGGAAGTGTTGAAGTATAGTCTCCCTCCAACCAACACCTTCATCTCTCTCCTCTAATACCCCCCCCCCAGCGTCAGAGAGCCTTTTGAAAGTCAGATAACCCCCGTCGCCGGCCAGAGCTTTCCGACGATGAGTCGAGAGGGAAAGCAGAGGGTTGTGGAGTAAACCCCCGTTTGACGTTCCTCGACCTTTGACCCTTTGACAGACAAAGGCCTGAGAACGGTAAAGAACAACGTGAGCGCGGGATGAGATGGGCTCGCCACTGACATCATGACAGCAGCCCGCTAGGCACGATGGCGCCGACGGTTCCTTCAGCGCACGGGTCTTCAATGGACGCCGCTCTCCACTGGAGGAGGGGGGGTGAGGGTGGGGGTGAGGAGGGGGGGGGGTAGTGGGAAATTGAGAGGCAAGAGACTAAAGAAAAAGCCCATCGAGAGGCAGATTGATCTGCCCCGGTCCGTTTATTAACAGAGCGCCGTCTGCCTTCGAGGTATCCCAGAATCCCACAGCATCGGCGCCGCCATCCATCAAAGGCGCAGCAGGGCAGTGATACTGTAGAGGCCCCCTGCAGGAGGGGCCCAGGGCCACGCGGGGGTTACGATTGGATAGTCCTCCCCCCCCTTTGCTCCTGATAACTGTGTGTGTGTGTGTGGGGGGGGGGGTTGGGGTTGGGGGGTGGGGGGGCAGGACTAGCTCGACTTAGACATCAGACATGAAATACATGAAATACACAGTGTGTGTGTGTGTGTGTGTGTGTGTGTGTGTGTGAGTGATATGGAGCGACGGCATCCAGTGATGTGGCACCGGGCCTGGAAGGAGACTGATGGAGGGGTAAGGGATGAGGGACCAGATGGATGAGGAGAGGGGAGGACAGGAGATGAATGGGAGGGTGTAGATGGACGACGGGAGGCTGAAAGAGAGTGGAGTTGGGAAGTAATGGAGAGAGGATATATGGCTGAAAGAGAGACCAGAGAGGGATGGGATGGTAGAGAGAGATAAGGGTAACTAGGGGAGATAAGAGAGTAGAGCGCAGTGGGCGCGGCCATCAGAACTAGGAGGGAAGATTAATGCCAGACAGATGGCGAGAGTGATTTAACTCGGTAGCATAGCCTGACCCATTTATCGGTTGACTGCTACAGTATATGGGGTGTCGGCCCGAAGGGAAAAATCAGGTTTAGTTTTTTCTTCTATCAGACTGATTTATTTTCCTTTTGTGTGTGTGTGTGTGGGGGGGGGGGGGGGCAAACACCACTCCTTCAGGAAATTACTATTTATGTTCTTATGCATATAATTTCAATTTTTCACATTATTAAAACAAAATGACTAAATGTGACATATCACAGATTGTATGCGTTTTACCGATGGCCGAAAGTGGCATCAGAAAGGTGTTGGGGCTGTGTCCGCTTTTCAATGCCTCCAATGCGCTGGTCTTTATTTTGTTTATACAATACATTGACATTCAATAAGTCTGACTCAACGGATGTATGTTTTGGGGATAAGCATTTTAATTTGTTTATTACTGACCAATCAGTGACGCCGAAACTGATTCATGTGGTCAGCCAATCAGAACAATACTGTTTCCCCCCCCCTTATCTCCGAATGGTAATGAGTCCAGCCAGACCTTTCTCCAGCGCTGACACAGCGTAAACAAAGTGTGGAGATATTCAACCAATGAAAAACTAGTTGTGGTGTGTTTATAAATGATATAGGATGCGTTCTGCAGGATGCGTTCTGCATTTTGATAAAGTTATTCGTTCAAAAGTAAGTAGTCAGCTTGAGTATCTTTTGTAGGGCTGTGGGAGCAAATCCATATTGGAAAAGGGCTACTATTAATTCCAGCAAAAACAAATCGACATATAACGGTAGGAATATACTGTAAATTACTACTACTACTACCACTACTACTACTACTACTACTACTACTACTACTACTACCACTACTACTACCACTACTACTACTACTACTACTACTACTACTACTACTACTACTACCACTACTACCACTACTACTACTACTACTACCACCACTACCACCACCACTACTACTACTACTACTACTACTACTACTACTACCACTACTACCACTACTACTACTACTACTACTACTACTACCACTACTACTACTACTACTACTACTACTACTACTACTACCACCACTACCACTACTACTACTACTACTACTACCACTACTACTACTACTACTACTACTACTACTACTTCCATATGCAAACCCATGACCCTCAGTTTACTCACTCCGTCCTTCCATCAGGCTTGTGTCCATAAGAGCAGGGAGGCTCTCGGTGGCTCCGGGCTTGACCCTGTCCCTGTCCCGGTCCCTCTCCCGGTCCCTGTCCCTCCCAGAGGAGGACGTCTCCCCAGCCCGGCGCTGGCGGCTCTTCTGCGCCTCCATGGCCTTGAGCTTACGGGCGTGCTTGTGTCCCTTATAGTGGGCCTCTGCCTGGTTCTGAGAGGGGGAGAGAGAGAGAGAGAGGGAGAGAGAGAGAGAGAGGGAGAGAGGGGGAGAGAGAGAGGGAGAGAGAGGGAGAGAGAGAGGGAGA
>NC_140247.1:9511763-9514353 GCF_949987555.1 Borostomias antarcticus | reverse complement strand
CTGACTCCCTCCTCCCCTACCTCCACCTGACTCCCTCCTCCCCTACCTCCACCTGACTCCCTCCTCCCCTACCTCCACCTGACTCCCTCCTCCCCTACCTCCACCTGACTCCCTCCTCCCCTACCTCCATCTGACTCCCTCCTCCCCTACCTCCACCTGACTCCCTCCTCCCCTACCTTCACCTGACTCCCTCCTCCCCTACCTCCATCTGACTCCCTCCGTCACTACCTCCATCTGACTCCCTCCGTCACTACCTCCACCTGACTCCCTTCGTCACTACCTCCATCTGACTCCCTTCGTCACTACCTCCACCTGACTCCCTCCGTCACTACCTCCATCTGACTCCCTCCTCCCCTACCTCCACCTGACTCCCTCCGTCACTACCTCCACCTGACTCCCTCCGTCACTACCTCCACCTGACTCCCTCCTCCCCTACCTCCACCTGACTCCCTCCTCCCCTACCTCCACCTGACTCCCTCCTCCCCTTCCTCCACCTGACTCCCTCCTCCCCTACCTCCACCTGACTCCCTCCTCCCCTACCTTCACCTGACTCCCTCCTCCCCTACCTCCACCTGACTCCCTCCTCCCCTACCTCCACCTGACTCCCTTCGTCACTACCTCCACCTGACTCCCTCCTCCCCTACCTCCACCTGACTCCCTCCTCCCCTACCTCCACCTGACTCCCTCCTCCCCTACCTCCACCTGACTCCCTCCTCCCCTACCTCCACCTGACTCCCTCCTCCCCTACCTCCACCTGACTCCCTCCTCCCCTACCTCCACCTGACTCCCTCCTCCCCTACCTTCACCTGACTCCCTCCTCCCCTACCTCCACCTGACTCCCTCCTCCCCTACCTCCACCTGACTCCCTCCGTCACTACCTCCATCTGACTCCCTCCGTCACTACCTCCACCTGACTCCCTCCGTCACTACCTCCACCTGACTCCCTCCTCCCCTACCTCCACCTGACTCCCTCCTCCCCTACCTCCACCTGACTCCCTCCTCCCCTACCTCCACCTGACTCCCTCCTCCCCTACCTCCACCTGACTCCCTCCTCCCCTACCTCCACCTGACTCCCTTCGTCACTACCTCCACCTGACTCCCTCCTCCCCTACCTCCACCTGACTCCCTCCTCCCCTACCTCCACCTGACTCCCTCCTCCCCTACCTTCACCTGACTCCCTCCTCCCCTACCTCCATCTGACTCCCTCCTCCCCTACCTTCACCTGACTCCCTCCTCCCCTACCTCCACCTGACTCCCTCCGTCACTACCTCCATCTGACTCCCTCCTCCCCTACCTCCACCTGACTCCCTCCTCCCCTACCTCCACCTGACTCCCTCCTCCCCTACCTTCACCTGACTCCCTCCTCCCCTACCTCCACCTGACTCCCTCCTCCCCTACCTCCACCTGACTCCCTCCTCCCCTACCTCCACCTGACTCCCTCCTCCCCTACCTCCACCTGACTCCCTCCGTCACTACCTCCACCTGACTCCCTCCTCCCCTACCTCCATCTGACTCCCTCCTCCCCTACCTCCACCTGACTCCCTCCTCCCCTACCTCCATCTGACTCCCTCCTCCCCTACCTCCACCTGACTCCCTCCTCCCCTACCTCCACCTGACTCCCTCCTCCCCTACCTCCACCTGACTCCCTCCGTCACTACCTCCACCTGACTCCCTCCTCCCCTACCTCCATCTGACTCCCTCCTCCCCTACCTCCACCTGACTCCCTCCTCCCCTACCTCCACCTGACTCCCTCCTCCCCTACCTCCATCTGACTCCCTCCTCCCCTACCTCCATCTGACTCCCTCCTCCCCTACCTCCACCTGACTCCCTCCGTCACTACCTCCACCTGACTCCCTCCTCCCCTACCTCCACCTGACTCCCTCCTCCCCTACCTCCACCTGACTCCCTCCTCCCCTACCTCCATCTGACTCCCTCCTCCCCTACCTCCACCTGACTCCCTCCTCCCCTACCTCCACCTGACTCCCTCCTCCCCTACCTCCACCTGACTCCCTCCTCCCCTACCTCCACCTGACTCCCTCCTCCCCTACCTCCATCTGACTCCCTCCTCCCCTACCTCCACCTGACTCCCTCCTCCCCTACCTTCACCTGACTCCCTCCTCCCCTACCTTCACCTGACTCCCTCCTCCCCTACCTCCACCTGACTCCCTCCTCCCCTACCTTCACCTGACTCCCTCCTCCCCTACCTCCACCTGACTCCCTCCTCCCCTACCTTCACCTGACTCCCTCCTCCCCTACCTCCACCTGACTCCCTCCTCCCCTACCTCCACCTGACTCCCTCCTCCCCTACCTCCACCTGACTCCCTCCTCCCCTACCTCCACCTGACTCCCTCCTCCCCTACCTCCATCTGACTCCCTCCTCCCCTACCTCCACCTGACTCCCTCCTCCCCTACCTCCACCTGACTCCCTCCTCCCCTACCTTCACCTGACTCCCTCCTCCCCTACCTCCACCTGACTCCCTCCTCCCCTACCTTCACCTGACTCCCTCCTCCCCTACCTCCACCTGACTCCCTCCTCCCCTACCTCCACCTGACTCCCTCCTCCCCTACCTCCACCTGACTCCCTCCTCCC
>NC_140247.1:9496763-9506763 GCF_949987555.1 Borostomias antarcticus | reverse complement strand
GAGGAGGGGGAGGAGGGGGAGGAGGGGGAGGAGAAGGAGTCTTAACAGCCAATTAACTTGCGCTTGATCCCGAGGCTGTGAGAACTACCATGGAAGCCATTACAGCATGGACAGAGGACATTTACCACAATCAGCTTTAATTAAACACTAGTGCACTCTCTTTCTCTCTCCCCCCTCTCTCCCTCTCTGTACCTTTTTCTTCTCTCTCTCCCTCTCTCTCTCTCTCCATCCTCCCTCGCTGTCTCTGTCTCTCTTTCACTCTCCTTCAAGCCTAATGATATTCTGAAAATCTGAGTTTAAAAATGATCTGATGTTGATGTCACAGGCCACGGACGGTAAAGGGAATTCAATAACAATGTTCGGCTATGATGAAATAACAATTACATATTTTCTCAGCGTGAAATTAATGGAACAATATTTGTCTGGCTCTGTTTCTGTCTACAAGCCACAAACACAAACAGACTAGGACAACCTCTCTGGAGAGTAAACCCAACTGAATGTATACACTATTTGAACTCCCTCAAGAGGTAAAGAGAATCTCTCTGTGTATAACACCCCAACAGACTGAGGTGTGTGTCTTTTAGAATGTGTTCATGGCTGTGTGACGAGAATATGTCGAGAATATTTTAGCAAAATTGTTGCTTTTTAATGGCTGTTTGATTGCTGTTCTCGTCCAGTACACACAGGTCTCTGGTATATTTTTGGGAATATCTTTATTTGCCTCTCTATCATGCTGGCAGAGCCATCAAACCCCCAGAGGATAGATGTGTAGATAGAAAGTATATTTCCTGGTGAGGAATTACAGTAAATCCCATCTGCGCTATCACGCTAGGTGAGTGATCATTCTCTTTGGCAGATCTCTGTGGCAGCTTCAATCCCATCCTCTGTGCTAATTAGGGCTGGGAGTCCGAACTTCGGGATTCGAATATAATTCGAATATTGACAGAAATACTGGTATTCGAACGAATATTAGGCAGCCCTTAATATTCGAACCTGTTATAGGCATAATTTTTTGTAAATGTGTTGGCTAGCAAACGTTGCTTTTGATTCAGATTCAGAGGGTTTTTCACGCCTGGTGAAGTTGCAATCGCGAGCTCATTAGCAAGGCTATTGGACACCTGGGCTCCTGTAGGAGGTGACGTTAGTTAGCACGCGTTCCAGGCAACCCGTAACTCGTGTTTTTCCGACCTCCTACACGTGAAAATGCTCTGGAATGGCAGTCAAACCCGTAACTTCCCACCCGTGAACTCGTACAGATCGATGTAGGCTACTGCCATTCCAGAGCATTTTCACGTGTAGGACGTCGGAAAAACACGAGTTACGGGTTGCCTGGAACGCACCATAAACCCAAGCATGTAGTCATGCCTAAACACTGACTAAACTCTTAGTTGCTACTAGTTAGTCGCATATTAGTTTGGTGTCTAATTTCGGTTGCACCACGGCAATTTAGGCGTTGTCTTAACTAGTAACTACTAACTAGTTACTAAAAAATAGTCGTTGTATGACTGTGACGGCAGGATCCAAATAGCCAATCGGTAAGCAAGTAAAAATGTAAACAAGGAGGTTGATCGCCCTTACCCAGCCCTTACCAAGGAGCTTGGGCCGTGTCCGAATGTCCATATTACATACTATATAGTACATACTGCAACTCGCCTACTACATGCGATTTAGTACATACCTGTACTACTCCACGAAAACATGTTTAGTATGCGAGATAAATGAAGCATGCTTCACGAGTCATCCAGTGAAAGCGACGGGCTCCGGCTCACAACAATATTGAGCTAGCCAGGCATTTGAGTTGGTCATCCAACACAGGCTCGATCCTCACCTTTCTGTATAATCCCAACTGTGAAATGGATGTGATAATAGTCCACAAAATATTCTTCCTTTGCCTCGTTTAGCACCAGCTGCAACTCTCCTCCAAATGCATTATCTCCGTTAGCAAGGCTAACGTTGCACTCGGTAGCTTGTGCTTATTATTATTATTATTATTATTGGGGTTGGTGCTTGTGCAGTGGAGGGGTTCTTTTGGGGGAGTTGGAGCCGTTGGATTGTTATGCTTAAATGATCCTAGCCAGCTAGTTTGATAACCTTCTTTGATTCAGACATAGCGTAGGCTGCCTGGTACCGTCCACTGACCAGTTGCTGGTTAACTATGAGAGGCAGGATCCCAGCCGACCGTTGCTTCCCCCCAACCCGCAACGGAGGGTTATCAGCTGGGCTGGGACTCCCCTCGCAGTTAATCTTGATATAACTAAGACATCTGATAAAAAAATCATTCTGAAAACATCATTGCTTATCGATATTGCCTATGATACAATGCCCACTAGTGGACAGAATGTGCACAACTTTATTTTAAAACCTAGGTAGGTCTTTCTGTAAGAATTTAATGGTAAAAAATATTATTAATAATAATTCGAATATATTCGAATATTATTATTAATAAATAAACGAACTTCGAATATGATTTTTGGGCAAAAGTCCCAGCCCTAGTGCTAATGCGGTCTTTAAAGCCTGTTCACTTCTGGAGTCTGTCCTCCTTTCTCCTTCCTCCTATTCTTTGGAGAACTCTTTTTGTCTCCTGCTAACGGGTGCTGGTAGAATGCTCCTGGCGGAGTGATTTAACACGTGGCTAAGCACAGTTTGACCCAGGCCATGGAAAATAGGGCACGCACTGTACAGAAGGGATGAACACAACACTTTACATTACATTACATTAGTCATTTAGCAGACACTCCAATCCAAAGTGCCAATAATTGCATTCGATGTAGGTAGCCATTGGACCACTTCTCGCCAGAACTCACAAATGCATGTCCTTTCTAAAAAAGTGACTAAGAGCATAATCTAGTGCTAAAGTGAAGGAATTGACCATGGCATGGAGGTAGCAGGGAGCTGTTCTTTTCATTGCCCTGCTGTAGGCTAGTACCAGAGTTTTAAACTGGATGCAAGCTGCTATAGGGAGCCAGTGTAGAGAAGGAAAGTTGTGTGGGAGAACTTGGGGTGGTTGAACACCAGGCGAGCGGTAGCTTCCTGGACAAGTTCCAGGGGTTTAATGGCTGACAACGTGTCACGAAGAGAAGGAGTTTTGGTGCAATAGACTGAAGGAGAGAGGAGGGGACAGGGTCTACATGTAGGTACAGTAGCAGGTGATGGGGGGGGGGGGGGGGGGCTAGATGTAACAAGGTTGAGGACCTCACTAGGGGGGAGGGGAAGAGGGGAGGGGAAGGTAGGACTTGGAGAGGGGAGGGAGAGCAGAGAGGGAAGAGAGGGATAGAGTAGAGAGGGGTTGGGTGGAGAGCTGTGGTCGGTGCGTGGAGCGTTGACCGGGGGGTGGGGGAAAGAGGATCTGATATCGTTAACTTTCCTGTCAAAGAAGTTGGCGAAATCGTCAGGGAGAAGGGAGGGAAGAGAAAGTTTCAAAGAGCTTTTTAGGATCGGAAGCAGAGATTCGAATTTTAGAGTGGAAGAAAGCAGCTTTAGCAGCGGATAAGGAGGAGGAATGATGGAGAGATTGAGTTAAGAAGGTCCTCCAGGACTTAATCTTTTCTTCATTTGCGCTCTGTCGTTCTCAGGCTCCATCTACCAGTACGCACTGAATTGGCTGTGCTGACCTGGAGGTGAAGGGACAGAGTTCAAGGTTCAAGGTCACCTAGCCTAAATATGAAGGCTGGGACTGGGGTTGAGTACAGTAGGTCTGCTCATAACCAGTGTCATGTTTTCCTGGTGAAAGTATTATGGAGTGTGACAACATTTTGTGTAACATCACATGTTTAAAGACAACCGTGTCAGAGCCCAAATGATTGTTGTGGAAAAGCAAAGAAGTGGATATTTAGAGAGCCGGCCTGAGGCTGTTCCATCAGTCCATGGATAAAGGTGCATAACTAAATGTACAGCCGATGAATAAAATATGAACTGAGACAGCAGTTTAAACAAGATCAATACACAGCTCTAGGCCTGAGATACAATGCTGGCTTTATCAACCTCAGCTTCTTACTCGAACTGACAAACCACAATGTTACAGTACAGATTCAATTATGAGAGGCGAGATGAGAGGTCAAATAAAGTTTGATTTGATTTGAGGTCTGTCAGAGGTTCAAGAGTCCAACCACGTTTTGACCACAGCTGTGAGAGAGATGGATAGATGGGAAAATATAATTTAGGTTAGAGAAGAAATGCTGTATAACAGTTGGTAAATTATAATAAATGCAAATTGAACCGAGGTCCATGTCTTTCTCTGGGTTGAGGCTACTGTTTATCTGTAACCTACGGTAGTCTTGACAACATGAGTTCACTGCTCAATCTAATACTACGAACATAGATGCATCCCACGTGAGCGAGGGGTGCATGTGCTTAGCCTTGTGGTGAAGAGTGGCAGTTGGGCGCCGGCGCCGGGGCCTCGGAGGTGCCGGCTCTCCCGGGGAGCGTCCGTAATGAGTTCTGTCAGGAACGCAGAGAGCAACGCGCGCAGAACCCAACCTGAGGAGATGCCGGGCCCATCTGTCGAGTAGAAACGATAAGCCCGGAGCCTTCCGGAAACAAATTGCCCTGCTCCCCTCCCGCAGAGCCCCACAAGGAAGCCAGGGTCTGAGCCACAAAGTCGCTCACGACGCCTAACGCTAGACAGCGAGGAGCACAAGGAGGAGGGAAATATCAAACACATTCATCTATGCAAATGGAGCCGGCGGCCAACTACAGCTGTACACAAACTCAGCATGTCGATAAACGGAAAAACAACCCCGCGGAAAGAAACATTTTATTTTTCCTTTCGCGCTTCGGGGCGAGAATCTTAAGTATGTTGCCCACACTTCCCTTCCTTATCTCCTCTCCTGAAAGATAGAGACGGCCCCTAAAGTACCTGCAGGCAATCCCAGATTAGCTCTCAACATCGTTGCTTCTACAGCCTCCGAAATGATCAAAGGTAATATGTATAGGTACTAGGTATAGGAGTTCTACATGCGTCTGACTGAGTGCTGGTTACATCCTTGTAACCATTGTAAACGGCCTACACTGATAACATGTCAACATTTATATATAAAAAAATAAAATAATCAGTTTCTACATGAGAAGAGTCGGCACGATGACAAATTAAGTTGAGGAGAAGTCAATCAAATGAACCATGGATAGGAAAAATAAATATATTTCCTGTGTGGCTCGGAGCACAATGGAGGATTGACAGGAACTCATATGAGGTTCATTTCCTCTGCAAATTGAGTCATTTGTGGAAGTGATATGAACGGCTACACTGTTTCTTACGTGAATAAATATCAGGCTTCATGCCAACTGAGACGCCATTATAAATTGATTGGCATACAGACGGCCAACGGTGATGGTCAGATTCACAGTGAAGGTGGTGAGATTCACAGTGGACCAGTAGAGATGGTCAGATTCACAGTGGAGATGGTCAGATTCACGGTGGACCAGTAGAGATGGTCAGATTCACAGTGGAGGTGGTGAGATTCACAGTGGACCAGTAGAGATGGTCAGATTCACAGTGGACCAGTAGAGATGGTCAGATTCACAGTGGACCAGTAGAGATGGTCAGATTCACAGTGGACCAGTAGAGATGGTCAGATTCACAGTGGACCAGTAGAGATGGTCAGATTCACAGTGGACCAGTAGAGATGGTCAGATTCACAGTGGACCAGTAGAGATGGTCAGATTCACAGTGAACCAGTAAACATGGTCAGATTCACAGTGAACCAGTAGAGATGGTCAGATTCACAGTGGACCAGTAGAGATGGTCAGATTCACAGTGGACCAGTAGAGATGGTCAGATTCACAGTGAACCAGTAAACATGGTCAGATTCACAGTGAACCAGTAGAGATGGTCAGATTCACAGTGGACCAGTAGAGATGGTCAGATTCACAGTGGACCAGTAGAGATGGTCAGATTCACAGTGGACCAGTAGAGATGGTCAGATTCACAGTGGACCAGTAGAGATGGTCAGATTCACAGTGGACCAGTAGAGATGGTCAGATTCACAGTGGACCAGTAGAGATGGTCAGATTCACAGTGAACCAGTAAACATGGTCAGATTCACAATGAACCAGTGGATGATGTCAGTATGTTAAAGAGAAGTGAGAAAATTCAAACCCTTTACTTTGAAGACTGCCTGGTAAAGTTAAGCACTAAAAGAAAACATGATGAATATTTTATTAGTGATCATCTGAACTTGTTTTCAGAAGGAGAAGCCAACACATTTCAAAATAGTATCTTCAGTCTGTCTTTGTCCCTCATATTTCTCTCTATTAAATCACATTTTCAGACTCTTTGTTTTCCTCCATCCGCATTAAACTCTCAATTTAAATTCCTCCCTTGGGCCCGTGTATGTCTAATTATGAATCTTAATGGAAATGTGTACCCGCTATAAATAGGGTAACGTTTTGGGTTTTTTTGCTCTGCAGGCTACATTGTTTATGTTTTGCTTTGCAAACCCAGGAAGCTGGCAGGCCGGACTCACCAGCTCTTCATGTGCTGTAGCCCACAATTTAAAGGGCTAGTTACACTAAACCAGGCATTCCCAAACTGTGAGGCGGGCCTCCCCTGGGGGGCCCCAAAGAAATTCAGGGGAGGCGCGGAGGGATGGTTAGAAAAAAAAAAGAAGGAAAAACATGTTATTTATTTTTGAAATGTCTATGGTTTTTATGAATGAAACGTGATTTTAAAGGTCAGAAGATTTAAATAAATAATGGGAGAGATGTATACTAAATGTGTGGATAGTGCAGAGAGAGCCTCCCCCCGCAGGCATGAATGTAATGTGGGAAAACGTCATAACGTTAACTAGCAGCAGGTGCCACTGAGCTAACTTAGCTGTGTAACGTTATGGGCTAGCTAACGCTGCCTTGCAAAATGGACAAATTTGGGGGGTTGGGGGGGCGTGGGTGTGTCACTGTTTTCAGAGGGGAGGCCCACATTGATGGAGTTTGGGAACCCATGCACTAAACTATAGTGCACTCCTCAGGCAACAATCAACTCACATACGATCTAGTCTTGTCAATGACTTATAAACTGGGATGTTGTGAGAAATCTGCATGTACAGGTAAATGCTTATAGGAGAGTGTAGCAGAAGGTCGGAGATGGACGATTTATTCACATACTGTAGTAGATGTGAGGGTTGAAAACCAATTACCTGACTGTCGCTTTCTAAAATGCCTTCATTCGCAATCAAGAGCAGGGTAGGGAATATAAAAGAGCTAATTTTGACCAACCTGGGCTGTAATTGTTTCAAATCAGCCCCATACCTCAGCGTCGGAAGGAGAATAATTGCATGTGAGTGCTGAGATTAATCTACAGACGGACATCTGGGGGACTTAATTCACGGCGGGGGGCGGGGGGGTGGGGGGGGGGGGTAGTGCTTAGCCTTAAGGCCGCCAGATAGGCTCATTAGCTCCATTTGATTTTCACCTAAAACAACACATGCAGCCAAACAGGGATCTAACAATGGCTACTCCAAATAGAGTGGAGGCAGCCGGGGAACAAAGAAACACAACGCCGACGCGCCCACGCTCCGTGTCGAACGGCGGGATGTGTGCGAGCATGCGGCTCACGCAGGCGTACGCCTACGCAAACTCACCGAAAGAAGTTGTATATCTGCGTCTGATGATTTCCGTATGAACGACAGCTGCGCCGCCCGAGGCGTTTCAATCCCGTTCTGCGGCTGTGTTTTCGTCGAGAACTCCCAGAAGGCCCGGCGTCCCACGTCACAGAGAGGCCTTCTCTTTCTTGACGAAGCGCCGCTATTCTACCTGACAGCCCTGCTCTCTAGGCCCCCTGTCTTATCATGTCCGTGTCTGAACACAGAATAGCGCCGCTCGCGCCACTCGACAAGGCCGTGCAATGAAGGACAGGCGTCTTCTTCTGGCAAACACTTCAATCAGCATCTGGAAGTCACCGTTTGAATTTTATAAGCCACTCTCCGGCCTGAGAATAAGGCCTGTCCGCATTCTGTGAAGAGAAACCACCGCATGCTACAAATTGGCCTGGCTTCACGAGGAGCGGCTCTGCCCCTTTTTAGTCCCCCGCCCTCCTCAAAGAGCTGGCGCGCCTGCCTCCGTTCTCATTCCTCGTGTGTAATTACAACGACAGCGGACGACGCCACAAAGGCATGATTTTCCAGGCGGGGGCGGGTTCCGGGCTGCCGCAGCAACAACACCGAGCCGGGAGGCCATCTTTTATACAGGGTTTGACTTTAACGGCCGGGAGGGGTTTTCTCTCCTCCTCTCCTCCCGGCCCCGTCGTTCCTCCTGGCCGTTGGTCTAACTACAGTGAAGAACGGCGCCCGGCGCCATTTTATGTTTGAGAAACAATCAGGGCCACCCACAGTCCTGACCTCCCCAGTGCTGTCCAGGGCCCCTCCTGCTCTACTGGGCTCCAGAGCGGAGTCGCTGGGCGGAGAGATAAGGATCCTTATCAGGGGCCATGCAGGTGACTGCAGGGAGAGATGGGATTGGGGGCGGGGGGGGGGAGATGGGTGCTCTGGTCGACACAACGCTGTAATTGTGAATCCTCTCAGAGCAGAGTGGCGGTTACAGCCATCTGCCGCCACGGCGATAAGGAGAGGAACCCAATCACTTGAACGGCGGAAGACGACGACGCAGCTAGCCTCTCCTGGCATCCCGCCTCTCAAGTTGTGGTTCAGGTGTCTGGCGCACACACACACACACACCCACACACACACACTAGGGCTGCACAATTAATCGTGAATTAATCGAAATCGCGATTACGACCTCCGCGATTAACTAATCGCAAAAGGCTGCAATTAATGTGATTAATAATTTTGCTTTGAATTGAGTTTGCTAGGACTACACGGACGAATCACAGGTGCTTATGCTGTCTGACCAATCACATGCGTTCCCACAATTTCACTGAGAAGACAGATAGCAGTAGGGCAAGACAAGTGTCACAAGAGTACCCGCAGCCGTGAGTAGTGAAAAAGTGATGCTTCCTCATCGACCTGAAGAAGTCTGCACTCCAGTCAGACTCAGTTAGAATACGAGCTGTCAGCCCAGGAAACCGGGCATGATGGGTAATAGATTCCTACCGTCAACAGCACCATCTAACTATATCACAGAGGTCAAGGACAGTCAGAGTCTTTAGATTCACCTGGACTATTTCTCATCAGTCGGATATGATGAGAGGATTACTTTGTGAATCCCCCAGGATGCATCTCTGCTCATCACAGGCGGAGACATCAGCTGTTCCCGTCAACACAGCCGAGCCGCTGAATTATTCATTTCCTGTTTACATGAAGCGACAGGTGCGTGACCTCTCTGATGGTAGCTGGAGGTGTTTGTGGAAGTGGTGACAGTAGGGGGGGCGCGGGGGGGAGGGTCTCCGAGGGACCGGGGGGGGGGAGACAGCGTGCCAGAGGGGGCTGACGGAATCATCGGTCCGTGTCTTTTGTCGGAGCTTCGAGGGGGGGTGCGGGGGGGGGGGGTGGTCGGGCGCCCGGGTGGACGAGGGTACTGTCGGGGGGGGTTGTGAGTCCACGGCAGGGGCGCGGAGGGGAGGCTGGGCCCCAGACGCTCGTGAAGTCCGACAATGAATGGCATTTGCCGTAACCTTTCCCCTGGCTTTTATTAGCGGGCGCGGAAAGAGCAGCAGCGCCGGATCCGTGCGCCTCGGAGCGCCGTGGGAAGAACGCCGGGAATAACAAACGCTCCGCCCGCCCCGGAGACCCACGGACAAACACCCAGAAGTCTCAGAAGCCAAGCGCTTCATTCACTCACCCTCGGCCCTGGCGACAGTCTGCGTCAACAGGAGGAAACGTTAATATTTTAAATAATCGGTCGCGAGGACGCAAAGGAGTCGTAGCGAGGGAATTGGTTGGCGCGAGATAAGCGGGCGACGAGAGAAGAGAGTGAGATGAAGAGAGAGATGGGAAGAAGGGAACCCAGAGTCAGAAATAACCGATGTCTCATGCTTTTTAACTCCGAGTCAAACACGGAGTCGCCCCCGCGAGGTTTGTTTCGTTTCACGCGGACGGAATACCAAAACGGA
>NC_140247.1:9480771-9486563 GCF_949987555.1 Borostomias antarcticus | reverse complement strand
GAGAGGGGGGGGGAGGAGAGAGAGGAAAGGAGAGAGAGAGAGAGAGAGGTAGAGAGAGAGGGAGAGGGAGAGAGAGGGGGGGGAGGAGAGAGAGGGAGAGAGAGAGAAAGAGAGAGAGAGAGAGAGAGAGAGGGAGAGAGAGTAGAATTCACTAGAAGCTGGAGAGTGCCACCATCACCACCACCACCACGCCACTCTCCCCCCACCTCCGCCTACTTATATCTCCTCCTCCTCCTCCTCCTCCACCTCCATCTCCACCTCCTCTACCGCCTCTGGCACCTCCTCCTCCTCCTCCTCCTCCTCCCCCACCTCCGCCTACTTCATATCTCCTCCTCCAACTCCTCCTCCACCTCCTCTAGCGCCTCTGGCACCTCCTCCTCCTCCACCTCCACCTCCTCTAGCGCCTCTGGCACCTCCTCCTCCTCCATCTCCACCTCTGCCTCCTCTACTGCCTCTGGCACCTCCTCCTCCTCCTCCATCTCCTCCCCCCCACTGCAGACGCAGCTAGAATGAGGGATGGAGGGAGACAGAAGGGCCAGAAAATCCATCCATCATACCCGTCTCTGCCCCGGGGCACCTGGGATAAATATCACTGCTTTACTATAGAGACACACACACACACGCACACACACACTCACACACACACACACTCTCTCTCTCTCTCTCTCTCTCACACACACACAAACACACACACACACACACACACACGAAAAAAGAAAACCGCCAGACGACACAAAAGTGCACGGCATGCCTGAAAAAAGGAGTATTAACTAGGAGATGAGATAATAGTGTGTCTGTGCGTGCAGGCGTGTGTGTGTGCGTGCACGCGCGTGTGTGTGTGTGTGAGTGCGTGCGAGGATGTGGGATTTGGTGGGAAGGGGACAGAGCCCCTCAGCTCCGACACAAGAGCCTTTTAATTAGCCCTCAGTTCACACCCACCACACCTGGGGACTTCAAACAGCCCTGCAATTACCCCCCCCCCCCCCCCCATCAATTACCCCCCCGATCACCTCTCTGCCTGGGAACCTGCCTGGAGTCAACACCGCCTAGAGTCAACACCGCCTAGAGTCAACACCGCCTGGAGTCAACACTGCCTAGAGTCAACACTGCCTAGAGTCAACACTGCCTGGAGTCAACACTGCCTAGAGTCAACACTGCCTGGAGTCAACACTGCCTAGAGTCAACACCGCCTAGAGTCAACACCGC
The DNA here is from genome assembly GCF_949987555.1 of Borostomias antarcticus. Taxonomy (NCBI): domain Eukaryota; kingdom Metazoa; phylum Chordata; class Actinopteri; order Stomiiformes; family Stomiidae; genus Borostomias; species Borostomias antarcticus. The sequence continues at coordinate 9,485,357 of NC_140247.1, read as the reverse complement.
CTGGAGTCAACACCGCCTAGAGTCAACACCGCCTGGAGTCAACACTGCCTGGAGTCAACACTGCCTAGAGTCAACACTGCCTAGAGTCAACACTGCCTGGAGTCAACACTGCCTGGAGTCAACACCGCCTGGAGTCAACACTGCCTGGAGTCAACACTGCCTGGAGTCAACACTGCCTAGAGTCAACACCGCCAGGAGTCAACACCGCCCAGGCTGACCTACTGTAATCACAGAGGGAAGATCTGATATTTACCCTCACCTCACACTCACCTCACGCTCACCTCACCCTCCCCTAACCCTCACCTCACCCTCCCCTAACCCTCCCCTAACCCTCACCCTCCCCTAACCCTCCCCTAACCCTCACCCTCCCCTAACCCTCCCCTAACCCTCACCTCACCCTCCCCTAACCCTCCCCTAACCCTCACCTCACCCTCCCCTAACCCTCACCTCACCCTCACCTTACCGCTCACCTCACCCTCACCTAACCCTCACCTGACCCTCCCCTAACCCTCACCTGACCCTCACCTAACCCTCACCTAACCCTCACCTCACCCTCACCTACTGTAACCCTCCCCTAACCATCCCCTCACCCTCCCCTAACCCACATCTAACCCTCATCTAACCCTCCCCTAACCCTCACCCTCACCTCACCTCACCCTCACCTCACCCTCCCCTAACCCTCCCCTCACCCTCCCCTAACCCTCATCTAACCCTGCCCTAACCCTCACCCTCACCTCACCCTCACCTCACCCTCCCCTAACCCTCCCCTCACCCTCCCCTAACCCTCATCTAACCCTGCCCTAACCCTCATCTAACCCTGCCCTAACCCTCACCCAACCCTCACCTGACCCTCCCCTAACCCTCCCCTAACCCTCATCTAACCCTGCCCTAACCCTCACCAAACCCTCACCTGACCCTCCCCTAACCCTGCCCTAACCCTGCCCTAACCCTCACCCAACCCTCACCCGACCCTCCCCTAACCCTCACCTAACCCTGCCCTAACCCTCCCCTAACCCTCCCCTCACCCTCACCTAACCCTCCCCTCACCCTCACCTAGCCCTGCCCGTTCGGTGGGTGTAGCCGCCCTCTGCCCGTCATCAGTAAAGCCCCCCTGTAATCACCCTGGGACTGGCGCCCCCCCCCCCCCGCTCACAGGAGATTAACCCTTCCTTTCCTCCTCCTACCCCCCCCCCCCCCCGCCCGCCCCCCTGCTCACAGGAGATTAACCCTTCCTTTTCTCCGCCCCTCCCGCCCGCTTGATCCTGCTGATAGGAGGGGCGGGGAAGAAGAATGGGCCCCGGGGCCCCCGAAGGGGCGGGACCTGTGATCTACAATCAGCCGCCCGGGGGCGGAGAGGGGGTGCATGTGTGGTGGGTAGTACGAACACGCGAGGTCGGTCGACCCCGCCCCCCTCCCCCCCCACCCTCTCGTACCGCCACCACCTACACCACCTCGACTCTGCGAATTCGACCGCGGACATTTCTTCCCCCCCCCCCCCCCAAAAAAAATGTATGTAGCAGATGACACTTCGTACCCAGGGCCGCCCCCTCCCCCCACCCCCACCCCCCCGGGGCATAACGGCCGAGGCTGGATCAGCAGAGGCTGAAGGGGACTGCGGTCTCACGCGCGTCACACAGCCGGGCTTTTCTCTCTGTTTATGAGCTGTCGTTGAAGGGAGAGAACAGCGGAGGTGAGACCACAAAAGCCTCCAGAAATCCCTGCCAGTGCCGAGTCTCTCCCGCAGCTCTCTCTCTGGCTGGTGAGGGCGAGTCTCTCCAGCAGCTCTCTCTCTGGCTGGTGAGGGCGAGTCTCTCCAGCAGCTCTCTCTCTGGCTGGTGAGGGCTAGGCCAGGCTACGCGTTCGTCTCTGCTAGCCCCGGCCCAGAGGAAAGCATTACAAGAAATAAATATCTGGAGAAAAAAAATGCTAATGGCATCCATTTGCACGAGTCACCGGCGCGTGCACCGAAGCCATTTTAAGAGTGCCTGGATCTCAAAGCACCCTACAATCTCAGTTAAAGAGAGATCCATCATCCTCTGGGGCCCGGTGTGTTTGTGTGTGTGTGTCTGTTGGTGGGTGTGCGCGTGTAAGTGTGTTTGTGTGTGTATTTGCTTGTGGCCATCAAAGTCAGTAAACAAGACTATTAGTGCATTCTCCTCTATTGGATCCTCATAATAACCCTATCTTCTCTACCTTCATACTCGCTCTATCATTCTCTCTCTCTCTCTCTCTCCCTCTCTCTCTCTCTCTCTCTCCATCTCATACTCTCTTTGGGGTTTGTGTTTGTTTTTTGTGTGTTGATGTTTTATGGCATTTTAAAAACATATGCATGGTTTTGTACATGGTCATACTTGTAAATGTGTATGTATAACTGCATGGGTGCATGTGTGTGTATAGATATGAGTATGTGTACAGTTTTATATTGTATGATGTAGCCTACAATCATGTAGCCTATAGATATATCTATATTTATAAATGAAAATTATGCTTATATTCAGTTGCGAGCATGAATGCTAATAAACTCAAATTCTCTCAGTTGGAAAGATGGGCTCAAGGCCATAGAGAGAGTGATGGCATATACAGTAGGACACTGACATTCCAGTAGTGACTCTGGCGGTAAAATGGATGCTGTGTAGTATGGCGTAGACTGGCTAGTAGGATACACAACTCAAGTACACACAGAAGGACAAGACAAAGTTTCAAGATCCCCACTTTAGAATTGACTGAAAGGGTCATCAATCTTAATTCTAGGCTACTTCTCACAGGACCAGATATAGGGGACAGGTCCAAGAAAACTGGTCAAGGTTGTCGCAATCTTGCAAAAATAAACCATAGGCCTCGCGCTACTGTATAGGTAGAAGGTTGCAATTGAAAAGAAGGCTTGAACATGGTCGAAGAGTTTCATTAATCAGAACAAAATTATTTCTTAATGGTCTGATAACCCATAATACTTATGCAAATTGAGCGGTGTATCAATCAATAAATCAAGTTCTATTAGACATGCTGATTCACATTTCCACACGGGCTATTTGACATGTGCACTCTCCACACAATTATCCGAAATCTATAGATATCGACGGCAAATGTATTAATATTTTGGTCATTCATTTCAGTAGGGCAAATGTAAACTCAACAATATGTTTTATTCAAGCCAGAAGTGTTTATTGGGTAATTGAGCCGAACTCAAGAAAGGTCCGCTTAAAAAAGGCAATCCTTCACCTTCAGATTTCATTCATGCAATTTATTTAACGTGAATAATGGTGTTATTAGACTTTGCCAACACACGTTTGACTTTCAAATTGCAATGGTGAGCTTTATGTGGCGTAGCTTGGCTGACATATAGACGTACTGTACATAGCATAGGTTATTTATTTTGGCGTCCCATGAGCAAATGCTCAAGTTTATAATGACAATAAATCTATTTGCTAATTATCAAAAGAGTTTATCATATAGTCTAACCAGATAATTTTTGAATCAAAATGCAAAAGTTCTAAACACCTTCTATTCATCGTTGAAAACGGATAGAAAGACAGTCAAATCACTGTCGAGTATCGACCCCATTCTTCCATCAGGGAATGATGAGCCAAAATAGCCTAATCTATTCGTAGCCTCTCAAATCGACCGGAGCTCTAAAGATCTATTAGATTAAGAGAATATCCTAGTTTAATTCTGTTTAAGGACCGATGTGACTGCTCCCATAACTTGAAACTTCACGCGCCGCACACATTTCTCGGGCATAGGCTATAACCTCCGATCCTCTCAGAAATAACACATTTCTATAGCTTATATCGGACGAATATCATATCGTAGACTATATTAGGCAATCATTTGACTCTTTGGGATGTGTACAGTGCGTAGGCTATATTTCTGATTTCGAATTCACCTGCACAGTCCAGCAGATACATCGGTATTTGAAACGTACGCAGTTAAGGCGTTATCCTATAGGTGCCCTAGACTCTAATATCAAATATGTTTCAAGCAATTCAAGCATTACGTTCACAAACAAGGAACGGCGACGCATGCTTTTGCCAGATTATTCCAGGCGCGTGGTGCTCCCGTTTCGAAAGCAATACGAGCCGCGGATCCCGGCGCCACATCAGCACCGTCTATGACTATGAGTGACTGATCTACACACTCACCGAACAGCACCGTCTATGAGTGACTGATCTACACACTCACCGAACAGCACCGTCTATGAGTGACTGATCTACACACTCACCGAACAGCACCGTCTATGAGTGACTGATCTACACACTCACCGAACAGCACCGTCTATGAGTGACTGATCTACACACTCACCGAACAGCACCGTCTATGAGTGACTGATCTACACACTCACCGAACAGCACCGTCTATGAGTGACTGATCTACACTCACCGAACAGCATCGTGCGTCCGGGGCAGAAGAGGCTTCGCTCCAGCTCGGCGTTTCACAGTGCGTAATTTTTACGCAGTATCCAGTGAGAAAAAGTGTATACAACGATGCACTATAGTGCTCCCGGAGTTCAGATCAACAAAATAGACGCAAAAGGGGCAATCGCCGTATCCCGTTCTCTCTCCAAATGTTTGCTGCTCAGTCTCTGCAAT
>NC_140247.1:9473271-9475771 GCF_949987555.1 Borostomias antarcticus | reverse complement strand
ACGGGAAATGTACCATACATCACTGTATCTCGCCGCGGTACGAAAACACAAACCACAAAAACACAAAACACTCCCGATTGCTCGGAACGCGGGAAAGTTTCATAGCGGTTATAGTTTTGTTCACTTTTCACAAAACTAAAATGTTCATAAAATTGTTGATTGGTGTGCATAGTTCCTGTAAAACTCCTACTGCCGCCCCGGTAATGATGGGCAGCCGCCCGCCCAGGAGGGAGAGAGAAAAGCAGCCGTCTTCCTCTCTCTCCCTTTCTCTCTCTCCCTCTAACTCTCCCTCCCTCTCTCTCTCTCTCTCTCTCGCAAACAAACAAGTGAGTAGTAAAGCACTCTCCGAGGTAAACAGCTCCCTCCGAGCGGACAGGATGAGACTGATGGACCGTCTGACAGACAGACAGGAGACATTGCAGCACTGAGGGAGGCTGACATGGGTGAGGGGTTGGGGTTGGGGTTTGGGAGTGAGGAGTTGGGGTTGGAGTTTGGGGGTGAGGGGTTGGGGTTTGGGGGTGAGGGGTGAGGGGTTGGGGTTGGGGGTGAGGGGTGAGGGGTGAGGGGTGAGGGGTTGGGGTTTGGGGGTCGGGAGTGAGGGGTTGGGGGTGAGGGGTTGAGGGTGAGGGGTGAGGGGTTGGGATTTGGGAGTCAGGGGTGAGGGGTTGAGGGTTGGGGTTTGGGGGTCAGGGGTTGGGCTTTGGGGGTGAGGGGGTGAGGGGTCAGGGGTTGAGGGTCGGGGGTTGGGGTTTGGGGGTCGGGGGTGAGGGGTTGGGGTTTGGGGGTGAGGGAGTGAGGGGTCGGGGGTGAGGGGTCGGGGGTGAGGGGTTGGGGGTTGGGGGTGAGGGGTTGGGGTTTGGGGGTGAGGGGGTGAGGGGTCGGGGGTGAGAGGTTGAGGGTCGGGGGAGGGCTTGACGCGGTGAAGGAGCTGGAGTTTCACATCTTGGACGGCGCTGAGGAAGCAGATGTAGTAGTTTGGAGCGGAATGGAAGAAAGTCACATACCAATATAATTTATTCTATTTGTTTTTATTGATTCTTTATTCTTTTATTGATTCTTTCATTGTCACTGCTCCCAGGCGTATTCTACATCATTATCATCATCATCATCATTATCATCATTATCATCATCATCATCATCAGTGGGTAAAGAGTACAGTATTGTGATGGTGATGCCTCTCACGTGTATAGGAGGAGCAGCCTTGCAGCCAGACTGTACCAGAACAGCAGAGCAGATCAGGACCACAGCTAAGAGAGGAGGGGAGGCTGGCATCCCTGCAGGAGGACGTCTGGGCGGGGAGGGAGGGAGGGAGGGAGAGAGAGAGAGAGAGAGAGAGAGAGAGGGAGGGAGGGAAGGAGGGAGAGAGAGAGAGAACGACAGACAGGGAAGCAGGGAGAGAGAGAGAGAGGGACAGAGGGAGAGAGAGAACGACAGACAGGGAAGCAGGGAGAGAGAGAGAGAGAGAAAGAGGGAAGGAGGGAGGGAGGGAGAAAGGGATGGAAGGAAGTAAGGAGGGAGGGAGGGAGGGAAGGAGGGAGGGAGGGAGAGCTGGGGGAGTAAGGAGACAGGAGGTGGGAGGTACTGAGCTCTGACCCCCGTGCCCCTCCCCTCTGCAGGGAAGGACGCCCCTCTAGCCCCCCTGTCACACGCTGCCTCACCCCCACACCCCCTCACCCCCACAGCCTCAAAGAGAGGAGAGAACAGGGAGGAGGAGACGACCGAACGCCGGCCGGATTCCCCGCCATTAATAAAACATGCGCCAGCCCCGTTTCATCCCCGGAGCCGGCTTCGAATCAAAGAGAGGGGGGCGAGCGAGGGGGGGAGGCGGGCAGCCAACCAGGTGACGGAGAGTGCAACAGAGCAGACGCCAGGGTCACCTGTCGGCCGCACGCCCTCGCCGAGGAGGAGGAGGAGGAGAGGGATCCTCGTCACCTGTGTGTCACTATCCAACGACCCTCCGTACGAGACAACCTTTCATCTGAGACCCCGTGTGTATACTGCATGCACACCGTCTTCTCCTCCTCTCTTCCCCCCTATCCTCTCCTCCCTCCCTCCCTCCTCTCCCCTCTCGTCCTACGTTCTCCTCTGTTGGATCTCATCAAACCTCCCCTTGTCTGGAGCTGGATCACACACTCCCGACAGCGAGCCAAATCACAGACTCCCGACTCTCTGTGCTAATATACCGTAGCCTCGCTGTGGTCCGACTACATTATGCAGAGGCCATAACTACATGGCGCTTTGTGCCTGGTCTTAATCTGGCTTAATGCTTTACTTGATGACCTTTCGCCAAACCACCTCCAAGGGGTGGCTGTACAGACGCTGAAACGCCTGGTTATTGCTATCGAAGCTATTTAATAAGTCAATTAATGCCAATATAGCCACTGTGTAGAACGCTGTTTATACAAAATTAGTCTGACTCAATGGATATACTGTAGGTTTCGGGGATAAGCATTGTGATTCGTTTATTACTAGCCAATCAGTGGCGCCGATTCATGTATAA
>NC_140247.1:9463271-9468271 GCF_949987555.1 Borostomias antarcticus | reverse complement strand
CTAAAACTTCCAGACTGATTTTCATGAAACTCAGGTGGTGTGTAGCATGGGTCAACTAGCAACCCATTCAATTCTGGAGTGTGTCTGAAACACAAGCCGGCCAATCACGGCCAGGCTGGCCATTCATCTCCAGTCATGTTTTGTATTACTCAAAAACTACCAGACCACTTTTCATGGCACTTGGTGGAGAGGTGTAGCATGTGCCAATTTAGAACCCATTCAATTTTGGAGCGGGTCCGAATCCCAGGGTGGGTCCATAAGCCGCCCAAACATGGCCAGCTATTCACCTCCATTCATTTTTTGTATTTAAGAGTGAAAAAATCCCCCCATTCATTGTTAATGGGGGGAATTGAAACAGCCATATCTGGACATGGGAAGGTCACAGAGACAGGTCTGGACTGGTGTAAAACTTGAATGAATGCAGCAACACACAAAATGTTGAAATATTTAATATCTCCACCCCTCCCTTCACGCCTCCATATAAAGCCACTCCTCCAAATTGGGGGAAAACAAATGACACTTGCTGGGCAGGTAGGTAGGTTGACAGGCAGGTAAGACAGCCAATCATTTCAAGTTGGCAAGTCAAAGTGATTGGACACACTTATATAAAAAAAAACACAAAAAAAACATGCTATTTCAAGTAGTTAAATACTAATCATACAGCTTTGTGACACACAGCACACGTGCAATGGGTGGCAACACAGAACACACACACATGCTGAAGTGGTCGCCGATTAAATTTGTCCTCTGGATTTTAGCGTCCAAGATGTCCTCCAGGGGCAGCCAGAAGCAGTGGGCAGCAGGGCTGCCAAGTGTCACGCATTGAGCATGAGACACGCGAATTTCAGCCTCTTCTCCCTATTCTCACGCCACACTTCACAATTCTCACACGGAGAAATGACCGACCCTTAAATACTAGCAGTTCAAAGTTAATGGGACTCTTATTTTGAAATTACTTGAAGGAACGCTATTCCTCCCGATGAGAGAGAGACATCTCGGTCTCATCTCACTTCAAACTTTTGGTCAAACTTGGCCGCCCTGGTGGGCAGCCTCGTCAGTGGCGCCGGGGGATCAAGTCCAAGTTCTCAGTCCAAGTCCTGGTCAGGGACCGGACTGAAGAGCAAGTCCTTCTGCATGTTATTGGTATTGGGTTCTTGGGAGGAAGCCCTTGCAAACACAGGGATAGCATGCACACTCACACACACACCCACACACACCCACACACACCCAGGACCTGCTGTGATGTGACAGAGCTAAGCACTGTGCTTCCTTGCCGCTCATGAGCAATTAATATTATATTAATGTGTGTTTTTTGTGAATATATATGTAGTTAACTGTTGTAGAAAAGCAATTGACCACTCGAGGCAGTGGGTTACACAGGATTTTACTACAGCTACGGGGGTTTTAATGACGCCCGTAGCTGTTGTAAAATCTTGTGTAACCCACTGCCTCTCGTGATCAATTGCTTAAATAATTCACGGTACCAGATGTGTATGCTGGTGCTTGTACGTGTGTGTGTGTGTGTGTGTGTGTTCTGCCAGGCAGCCAAGGTTAGGCCCAGGATTGAGTGTATGGGAGAGATGAACACTGGGGACTTAGCTACATCCTTCAGCTCGTTCCTCACTCAGTTTCGTGCCAATTCCACTACTGCTCGAGAGCATGGGATTAAGGCCGGCTTTGCTCTGCTGGGTGGAAGAGGATCTGTGTGAGTTTGTATGAGAGTGTGTGTATAATATGTGTGTGTGTATGTGTGTGTGTGTGTGAGAGTGTAAGTGTGTGTGTCTGTAGGAGTGAGTGTGTGTGTGTGTGTGTGTGTGTGTGTTTAGGAGTGTGTAGGAGTGTGTGTGTGTCTGTAGGAGTGTGTGTGTGTGTGTGTGTGTGTGTGTGTGTGTGTGTGCTTGTGTGTGTGTTTAGGAGTGTGTAGGAGTGCGTGTGTGTCTTAGGAGTGTGTCTGTGTGTGTGTCTGTAAGAGTGTGTGTGTGTGTGTGTGTGTGTGTGCTCTCCTCCGAGGAGCCCATCATTAATCCAGGACGGGGTTACTGAGTGGTTCAGGCTGACACAAGTCACAGCGACACGCTGAAGTTCAAAGAGAGACGCACCCTCCAATCAGGGCCCGGCGCCGGCGGTGCCACGGCGGCAGGGCAGCCGCACGCCGTTGGCCATCTGAAACCCTCACAGCCTGACCTCGCAGGAAAAAAGGAGGGAAGCTTTTCGTGAATAATCCAAATATTTCACACAGGCTTTCACAACGTCGGTTTGGTAGAAAGGCGGGCGAGGCTTTTTAGTTTTTTGGGAGGGGGGGGGGGGGGGGTGAAGATGGGGAGTTGGGGAGAACGTCATGACATCGTCCAACACAATAACGTTATCTCTCCTCACAGCTGGTGGTTGTTGATCTCATTACGTCTCTGTGAGAACATGGAGGGACTCTCATCAGGGACAGAGTTTTTTCTCTCTCATGATCCTGCTGCATGTGACCGACTGATTGATGCTGTGGATGCAGACTTCTCCAAACGTCTATAGCCTCACTGTCCCTACCAATATTTCGGAAGGCCAAAATCGTCCTTACCGCTTTTCAAGCAGTTTATCTTTGGAGTGCAGTTATATTACATAATTTAGATGGCCTTCCCATGTTTGGCCTTCCCTACCATTATTGAATTTGTTTGCATTATCTTCGGAGTTACATATTAGATTGTTAACGTTACCCCTTTCCGCCATGGTGAATGTTGCATCCCAGTATTTTATTTATTTATTTTTAATTTAGGCATAATCACGTTTGAGTGGCTGAAATAGATAGATTCAAATATTCGCTGGATCTGAAGACCAACAGGCAAGAGCCTTAACAGGCAGACAGCGATTCAGTCGTTTAGCAGGCTAACCACACAAAGAAGTTTGTGATTAGCTAACGTTACATCCATCATGCCACCTCCTCCCCCAGCGTTTTCTCTTTACAGACTAGTGCTACAGTATAACATTAGATTTAGTTACTAAACTAACTAGACAGTAGCCACATGAAAACCAGCTAGTGCCAACGTTACTTAACATCACCCGTCTTTCCATTGTGGCAAATTGTCAACTGATGATGTTAGCTAGCTAGCGCACCGTTATCTCACTAGCCAGCTGGCTTCTATCATCCTACAGTGTAACATTAGGATAGCAGCCAGGTTATTACATTATTATGCATTAGCTAATAGCCATGATGCTAATTTTCACCATATTAAAATCCATTAACTTATGCTAAAAACGTTAGCGATATTAAAGTCTTCCAGTTTTGGCATTAAAAAATATATTTATTTTTAGCCTGATGGGGGTTATTACAATTATAAAGGAGATATCGAATTTTCCTATCTAGCCAGCCCGTGGGAGCCGTTGTAGGTACCGCACCGGAACCTACCGGAACCTACCTGATGGCTTGTCCATCTTGTGGAGCATTAATAGTCAGAGGTACTTCTCCCTCAGGTCTGTTTATTTTGATAAAAGCCTGTCCATGTATAGCCTGTTTTCTTATTAGCTATAGTTGCTAACTGAAATCTCATAATTTTCCTTTCACAGTATTGTCTCTCTCTCTCAAACATAACCTTTGACCCCTAAACCTAACCATAACCGTAATTGTAACCTAAGCTTAGTAACCTAACCTTTGACCCTAAAATTGAGGTCAAAGGTTGAGAGGACCTTCCAAAGGTCCTCACAAGTCAAATGTGTCTTGTTTAACTATACTTGTGGCGACATTTGGTAATAGCATAACTAAACAAGTACACGCCAGTGGCGGCTCGTCCATTGAGGCAGGGGAGGACAGTCCTCCTCAGTTTTTGGAGAGAAGAGAGGGATCAAAATATAAATATATGAATTTATTTATTCATAATTAATATTATCTCAGTTTTGTTCATAAAGCAAGTTTTCCCTATGGATAAAAACCCATTATTGAAATTCTAAAGCTCCAACAGTGACATCTATAACATGCAGCTGGAGGACCCATAGATATCTATGGAAGGGAGGCTAGCCCCCCTTAGGGCGGGTTCTTTTCTCTTAAATCAATGTAATGCCTTTTTTCTTGCTAATTTGTGATTGGCCAAAACACTGAAAAATTACCGCAAGGGAGGACAGTACTCCGGCCCTGTCTTAACAGGATTCAGATATTGACATTTTGTTAGTCCAATCAGATTCCAGATTTACCACAGTGAAGGCCGATTGAGTCGGCGTTGATGTCTGTGTTTCTCTTCCCTGTGCCATTGGAGAATTTTTGTATGTTTGTAGCTCCATAATATAATACATCCGAAAGTATTATGGGACATATTAAACATCAAACTGTTCGTCTATTTGTCTTGATTCTAGCCATCTAAATATCCAAGCTGACATAAATACTTTTTGTTCTAGAGCTGTCTGAACACGACTGTTCCACTGGCTGGCTATAGCCGGTAACGTAGCTACGAGGTGCACGTCAGGCTACGGCAGGCAGGCGCGCAGATTGGCTGGAGGCGCAAACTGTCGGCAACTCGTCCAAAACATTTCTAGAGACTGGGTCGCAACACCGGATCAGAGAAATCCACAGCCTGGCTCCTGCTTGCGTGAGAATTGATCGCTTTGCGGTGCTTATTCCTCATCCAGTGATGGATGGGTGGATGGAAAACTTTCAACTGAATGTTCATATTGTTCTGATAATTGTAGGCTATAGCAACATAAGAGTGGCAGCTTTGACAGCAACCCAAATGAGCTAATCCCATGGCTGTACCATTGCTAGCTAGCCATGAGCTAACTGTTGGATACTGCATTTGCTGTGCAATGTATTCCATTGTCCAGTTGTCAAATCTATTTGCCAACAAACTGTTTAAGAGCCAGCACACCTATGTCCCCTAATCATTTTTTTTTTCATATATCACCTAACCTCTCCAGCACCTCACCAATATCAATTCTTTTCTCTCTTTAGAGAAGAGTACAATCCATTACAACAACTAGCCTATTGCTTATAATGTTTTATTGTTGTTTTGTAATATTTTATCATAAAT
>NC_140247.1:9440212-9452712 GCF_949987555.1 Borostomias antarcticus | reverse complement strand
AATTTTTTGAACTTTCTGCGGCGGATTCGCGCGGCAAACCATTGGATCCCACGGCAAGATTGGCGCGAACTGGGCGGCGTGAATTTTCTCGCCGCGCCCGGTGTGAACGCAGCATTAGCGCTCTACAGATTGTTGGCACTACACTGTATTCAAACAAGACTGGCTTTACCGAACCCGGAGCTGAGCTCAAAGTAGTCTGTTTGGTCTGTAAAGTCGAGTGAGGGGGGTACGAGGGTACGCTTCAGAGTCCAGGCCACACTGGCGCCCCCTAATGGGCGGGAGGAGGGATTGGCTACACCCACCAGGTCTCAATCAGCCAACCAGGGACAGAGAAGCCGCCGGAGCCCTGGTGAGCGTTACCATGGCGCAGGCCCCGTTGCTATGTAATTAAGAGCAATTTCGCACAAGTGTGGACCTGAAGTGGGTCAAAGTAGCTCATGCAGAGACGCGAGCCTGTGCGTTTCTGCGCCGCGCGTGTGCGGCGTTCGAGAGCAGCCGTCCCTAGGTGCGCGCGCGCGTGTTCGTGCATCGCATGCAGGGCGGCTGGGCCGCGAAGCGAGAGAGGAAGGGAGTCCGTGAACAAAGGACTCAAATCAGAGAGAGCCCTCCCACAAGCTAAGCTAAACCTGAGGACACAAAGAAACAAGGAAGATCCAGCAGCAGCCGGCGACTCGTTAATCAGCCGATAAATTACTTTACCGTTTCACTCTCTGCCTAAGTGTCCGGCCAGGGGCTGGGTCCAGGCTCTTGCCGGCTTCTCGAGCACGAAATGACCGGGAAGTGCGGGTGGGGACCAGGGCTCCCGGGAAACACACAGGGGCCCTACCCCGCCCAGGGGACCAGCGCTCCGGGGAAACACACAGGGCCCTACCCCGCCCAGGGGACCAGCGCTCCGGGGACCACACCTCCGGGACAGCCGCCCCCCAGGAACCTCGCGCACCGGTCGAACCCGAGCACCCACCCTTAAGCACTCCCCCCTCGGGCACTGGACCTCCAGAGCGTCGGCCTCCAGAACTATGTGGCCCTGGTAATCCTTATAACAGTGGGACTTTGGCAGCGCTGCAAGTGAGCAGATAGGAGAGGGGGAGGGTGGGGGATGGGCCTGGTCTTACCTGCGGTCCGCGGGATCTTGCCGTTGGTGATCTGCTTGAGCCTCTTCTGGTGGGACTTGCCGTTGTAGTGGATCTGAGCCTGAGCGGCCGAGTTGAGCTGGATGTTGCAGACCTCGCACAGCGTGTAGCTGCGCTGCTTCCTCTCGCGCTTGGCCCGCCGCTCCGTGGGCGGGGCGGCGTGGGCGCCCCCCCCCGACGCCCCCGCCCTCACCGCCGCCTGCTCCCCCAGGACCGCCGCGCCCCCCTCCTCGTCCTCCCGCCGGGGCTCGCGGCACGCCTCGCCGACCTCCGACCCCGCGAACCCCGACCCCCCCGGGCCCGGCCCCTTCCGGTCCGTCTCCGGAACCGGCGCCGCAGACGGCGGGCTGAACGGACGCTTCATCCCTGAGACGAGAGAGAAGTGCGGGGGGGGGGGGGGAGAGAGAGAGAGAGAGAGAGAGAGAGGGCGTTAGAGGTCAGAGTCTATGACTCGTTGGGGGAGCGGGGGTCGGGGGGGGTTAGGCTTACGGGACCACCAGAAGAGGATCAGCGGACCCCCGGGCCGCCCCAAGCCCGGTGCTCTGCGGTGGGCGAGAACGGGGGAATGTGTCGGGCCTACTAGGAAACGATGGGGCGCTCTCCGTCCCCCCGGCCGCACACAAAGCCCTGCCGTTAAACCCGATCGCCCCTAGAGGACGCGCAGGCCATCCGGAATCCCAAGGCTTTGTGGGTAGTGCGCGGAATCTGATCCCCGGCCTGTCAGAGGTAAGCCCTGCCTGTCAGCACCTCGCGTGCGCGCGCACACACACACACTGGCGCACGCACACACACACACTGACACACACACACACTGGCGCACACACACACACACTGGTGTGCACACTGGCACACGCGCACACACACTGGCACACACACACACACACACACTGGCGCGCACACACACACACACACTCTGGCGCACACACACACACACTGGTGTGCACACTGGCACACGCGCACACACACTGGCACACACACACACTGGCGCGCACACACACACACACACTCTGGCGCACACACACACACGCACACACACACTGGCACACACACACACACACACACACACACTGGCACAGACAGACATGACACGCGTCAGTCGTAAACACATGCTTGCGTTCTTGCAAGGCCAAAAAAAGCATCCACACACACGCACATACATGTCCTTACTCAAACACGCTCCTTTACATAAATGTGCTGCACATAAACGTACATAAATACAACAAGCACTACGCGGTGTCGGACCAATACTGTCCTCTACAATCTATCTGGCTGGAGCAATGGCGTTCCCTCGCCACCGGGGGGAGACGGAGGGCCACGCAGTGAGTCTCCAAGGACCGTCTGGGAACATCAGTCAAGCGGCTTCGCTGAGGGTGCCCCTTGCTGGGCTCCAACGCTGGAGCGAATACTCCAGCAGTGCGTCTTCTCTGCGGTGGAAGAGTCCGGACCGAGAGCTGCGGTCAGCAGTCTGTCTGCCCGGTCTGTAGCCCGGGTCTGGGTCTGGGTCTGTGTCTGGGTCAGAGACCACACACTACTGGACTATCTGGAGAGAAAATAAAAACAGCCATGGCTTTATGGAATCCCCCACTGAAAGTCCGATGCCAATAGCCTAGTAGCGGAGTGATTGGTGCGTCTCATACACTAGTGGGGTGAATACGTGGTGGTGGTAGACTGTCAATCAGTAGCCTAGACTTTCCCTGCACAACGCACTGATCACTTATACACATTGTACATACAAACTTAAAGGAGTAGTAAAGGGAAAAATCATGTTTAGCCCTGTTTTAAGGTTACTTGTGATCATATACAATGGTTCAGATCAAAATGTTGACAAAACTAGCACTTTTGAGAAAGTCTGACAATTGCTCTACCACCGTTCCGGTCATACAATGGATGTGGGTGGGCACCGTGAAAAATCGTTCAAAAAACATGTTGAACTTGAATTTCAAAGACAAGAAACTCACCGAGGTATATAATTCGCCATAAAGTAAGATTCTAGTTCATCTGGAAAGGCTTTTTAAAATATTTAGCATAGAACTATTTAGCGCAGCACATACGTGTGTAAACTTCCGCTTGAACCGATTCCAATAGCTAGCTAGCCTAGCTAACATAAACAACAATAGCTACCGTAAGTAGTTCCGCTTCCTGAATCCCCTCTGCGGATTGATCTACACATCTACAACAGTCGCGTCAATACAAGTCAATGGATTTCACAAAATGATCAATAAAACCCTACAGGATTCATACTTTGCGGCGAATTTGATGTCAGGGGTAGGTGAGGGGGTAATTGGTCATCAAGGTACCGTCCTGAATACATCTATGCTTCGGTACTCTTAGAGCGCCACCTACTGGTGACAGGAAGTTTCTCTCAGTACTGGACACCGAAATAGCACACCGTTTAACGGCGCCGCACCCCGATACGCGTGGGGTGCGAGGGCCCGCTCACTGCTGCCCTAGTTACATTTTAACATTTCTGTGACTTTTCGTGATGTTTGATTTGGCGATGTAAGCTTATGTTTCCCATGCCAATAAAGCCCTAGTAGCTGGTGAAGAACATTACCTGGACAGACAGCTTGGTAATTCATGTAAACAGAGAAGGCCGCTTCAGAACCCCTTAACACTCAGAAGCAGGTCTATTGAACCGGAGATAATCCGCCTCCGAAATACACCCAGCCCTACATTTCGGTTATTCACGTAAAGACACAAACCGCTCAGAGACACACACACATGCACGGCACTACTCAAAGACACATTAGAGCAAGCAGGCTCCATGAAAGACGCTATTCACTCTGCCAATCTGGGAGCACTCAAACACTCCATCAGATGTTTTCTTGAAAGCTCTCGAGCGTCGCTGCTCTCTGAATGGAAAAAACATCTCTGTGGTCCTTAACCATTCAACCCCAACCCGCCCCTCACAAACTGCGCAGAAACCCGAGCTTCGCCTGTTTCTAAAAACAAAAACCCATACTTAAGCTATACATATACATTTAAAGTCCATACATCCATAGTCTACAATAGAGATCATGTCTTTGAATAGAATCGAGGCAGTTTGTCTTTAATCTCTGCCGAGTGCTCAGCTGGGTATTTCAGAGACAGTCTGAGGCCTGGTGGATGGTGGCCTGTAAGGACCAAAGTTCAGAGAGCTGCGGAGCTCTTCCTCCAGCCGTGTGTGGAGGTGATGGTGGTGTGAGGCGTTCGGCTCTGGGCAGACAGACCTGCTAGCTGAGAGGACCAAGAGATATCCGAGGGGGGGGGGGGGGGGGTGCCAGCCTTGCTAATGTCCGCTGTTTCCGCTCTATGACACAAGCCCGCATCCCCCCCCCCCGCGTCCCCTCCCCCCTGGCACAGAGAGACCATCAATCACAGCTGGGATCTCGCGCTGAAAGACCCAGGCTCACCCTGCATAGCGACTTGACAATAAAAAACAGTATTTACGAGCTTGTCTCTCCCGCTGCCAGTAAGCCTGAAATACTGGAGAGGAGGGGGGGGGGGTAGGGGGGGGCTGCTACCCACCCCCAGCTTCAGGCTCCACCCTCAGGCTGCGCTGTAGGGACACGATGGGCACTCGCTGGTGCAATGAGAACCAGGCAGGGCCCCCAAATATACCCCTCGGGCGGAGGTGTCACCTCTTAAATCACCCTGAGGAGCTACCGACAAACGCAGCGTCTGTACACCACCTGTCCGCCCTGTTCAAAGACATATTGTACTTATGGTACACACACACACACACACACACACACACACACACACACACACACAAAAACACACACACAGAGATGCACCGAAGCACACACCGATATTCACAAATAATCAAACATGCATATACAAACCTTGACCTCAGCTTCTGCGTAAACAAGTGGTATGCTACAACAATCCAAACGGTCAAATTACCCTCTCCTGCTCAAAACACTCAGGGTGACCCCCGGCACACAAACAAACACACATCCGATCCTGCCAACAAACACAGACATGCACACTCAGAGACGAGTCATGTTAGAACCGCCCACCTCGGAACTCCACCTCCACCCCAGTGGCCTGATCATCCACATGATCCAGACTTACAGAACCAGTCACTGACCTGAGGGCATTCCTGACCATTCAGCATGACTGACCACTTAATGGCTACAGGCCTGTTCCTGCCAAATCAGAACAGCCAATTCACTACTCCTGCTTTTTATATGGTCAGCAAGAGTCAAAGACTTAAAAGATTTTAACCAGGCCAGGTCAAGCCTGGTTTATGTGCGAGGCTGGCTTGTTTCTGTTCAGGACTGGTAGGGCGGAAGCTAGTCATGCCACTGAGATGGCTGTGAATTGAAATTACATGAAATAATATTTGATAAATTAAGATAGGTCTTGTCGCCTGAACACATCAGTTCCAAAATGTAAACAACAGAATTTGTTTAGCTACATATAGACTCAGCTCAGCATAGACGGTAATCTCTGAGAATGTCCCGCGTGGGGAGTCCAATGCTCCTGTGTGGGAGTCCATTGCTTTCACCGCTAATCTACTTGTGCAGTGGAGATCGGCTGATTGATTTTGGTGTGCTGGGACTACTGCCTCTTGTGGTGCCAACAGAGAAATGCAGGCCAACATTCAACAGAGGGAGGGAGGGAGGGAGTGATAACCGGACAAACGCTATCCTAGGTGCGCTGGCTTACAGCCACACACAAAAAAAAAGATACGAGATAGAGAGAGAGAGAGAGAGAGAAAGAGGGAGGGAGAGAGAGAGAGAGAGGGAGGTAGAGAGAGAGAGAAAGAGGGAGAGAGAGAGAGAGAGAGAGAGAGGGAGAGAGAGAGAGAGAGAGAGAGATACAGCATACACTGAATAGAGAGAGATTTCAGTGAGGAAGAAAGGGTGCGCGATAAAGAGAAAGAGAGATAGAGAGAGAAGAAGGAGGGCAGGCAGAGCGAGAGAGATAGCGAGAAGATTCGGGAGAGAGAGAG
This sequence comes from Borostomias antarcticus, assembly GCF_949987555.1. NCBI lineage: Eukaryota > Metazoa > Chordata > Actinopteri > Stomiiformes > Stomiidae > Borostomias > Borostomias antarcticus. The sequence continues at coordinate 9,446,643 of NC_140247.1, read as the reverse complement.
AGAGAGAGAGAGAGATTAACCGTGGATGGAGCGAGCATAAAGGTCCCGGCATAATAGCTGTAATCAGAGTGGGAAGACTGTCATCATTAGCGCGTGATTATAATCCCAGCGCCACGGTAACGGGCTCGCCTGCTCTGGTCCGGAGCACCACTGTTGACAATGTAAAGCTGGTTGGACGCTGTTCTAATAAGCTTAATACATACTGTATACAGTAACCCTGTACAGTATGAAAGAGAAGCCTCTTTGTAGAGGGCCAGGCCTGCGATAGAGACACGGTTTAGCTGCCTCTGTCAACCCCCCAACCCCCCCTGTCAACCCCCCACCCTCTGAGATGAATGTAAATGAAAAAGCAGTGGCACATGAATTGATGCTCTTTCTCTAATCTCTGTTTGCAGGAGTCGTTTGGCTGAGCGCGGGCATTTGCTCAGCGGTGTGTGCACATGCGTGTGCGTGTGTGTGTGCGTGCGTGTGTGTGTGTGTGTGTGTGGAGGCTTGCAAGCCAAGCGTTACACCAGAGCAAGGGCGTATGTTTGGTTTCAACATTGGTAGGGACCATATAACAGTGTAGCCTGCATACACAATTTTTGCTGGGGACGAGAGGTTAAACCTTTTGAATATGCATCTATTTATGAAATTGAATAATAGTAATACAATGTTCTTAGTGTATCACATCATGCCTGCTGCTGCGTCTCTCCACTCTCTCTCTCTCTCTCTCTCTCTCTCTCTAGGCTGCTGCTGTGTCCCTCCACTCTCTCTCTCTCTCTCTCTCTCTCTCTCTCTCTCGGCTGCTGCTGTGTCCCTCCACTCTCTCTCTCTCGGCTGCTGCTGCGTCCCTCCACTCTCTCTCTCACTCTCTCTCTCTCTCTCTCTCTCTCGGCTGCTGCTGTGTCCCTCCACTCTCTCTCTCTCTCTCTCTCGGTTGCTGCTGCGTCCCTCCACTCTCTCTCTCACTCTCTCTCTCTCTCTCTCTCTCTCTCTCTCTCTCTAGGCTGCTGCTGTGTCCCTCCACTCTCTCTCTCTCTCTCTCTCTCTCTCTCTCTCTCTCTCTCTCTCTCTCTCTCTCTCTAGGCTGCTGCTGTGTCCCTCCACACTCTTTCTCTCTCTCTCAACTGCTGCTGTGTTTCATACATAAAAATGATTTGATAAAAATTGAGATTTTCATTGGATTTTTAGACTGACATTCAACTCAAATTGATATATCTGTCCATTAGGGGAGTCATAAAATACCAGACATGTAGGAGGCAATACAAATTGTGAAATACCACAATCCTGGATACCCAATTCGAAACCATAGTTGGAAAAAATAAATCCCATGTACTTCAACATACACTACTTTATTTAAAACACCCTCCGGCCAATATAGTGAGAGGAAAATTATGAGATTCCAGTTAGCAATCTAACGTTACCTTATGAGTATTCAGTTTCCCCTATAATTGTAACAAGAACCCCTGTCAGGCTAAAACAATGTATTTATTTTCATATCAAAACTTACGACTTTAATATCACTGACGTTTTTTAGCATAAGTTAATGGGAATTTAATATGGAGAAAATTAGCATCACGTCACAGACTGGGTTTGACAAAGCTATAGCTAATAGCCCATCGGCTAGTATGCTGACTAACGGTCGTTAGTTGTGAGGACGCCGCGATGTCCCTTCAATTAAATCTCTGGTGGGCAGCTAATGTATAATAATGTAATGGCTGCTGCTATTATAATGTTACAGGATGATAGAAGCCATCTTAATAATTCGCTAGCTCACCAGCTTATATCACCAGTTGATAATTTGCCACAGTGGAAAGATAAGTGATGTTAGTTTAGGCACATTTATGCACACACAGACATACACCAATGTTTGCCATGTCTCTCCTATGATGTTATTAGCCTCTCTTACTCTGAAAATGTAATTTAATGTTATTTATTGCTCTATAAATGTTCTTAGCCGGTAGACAAACATACTCCAGGAGCTTGCTCGATCGCCTCGTTGAGAGGGGTCAGGGAAGAATTTTTACAGCTCACTTATCTGGCCCTCGGGTGATTACTGTTTTTTTGCTTCCCTCTGGAATATGTACGGGGTGGGATGTCTGCCCACCTCCCTTGTTCTCTGTAAAGCGCATTGTGTTGCCTCTGGGTATGAAATGCGCTATATAAATAAAGCTTTGATTGATTGATTGATTGAGTTTAGGTAACGTTAGCTAGCACCAACCTAGCTGGTTTTGTGGCTACTCCCTTACGTTAGCTACTTAGTTTACCAGTAGCTAGCTAACCTAGCTAACGCTAACGTTACTTAGTTGCGGAGAAAAAGCTCCTGATATCCCTCATCCTCTTTGGAGGGGGAGGCGACATTGTGGTGGATGTACCTGAACGGCTGTCAGAATCACAACTGTATGGCTTGCTGTCAGCGTCTGTCTGTAAGACTGTTGGTCTTCAGATCCAGTGAAAATGTAAAAAATGCAACAATCTATCTCAGCCAAATGAGCCAATCAAACATGAGTTTAAAAAATATATTAAAACAATACTGGAATGGCATATTCACGGTGGAGGAAAGGGGTAGGCTAACGTTCTAATATGTAACACCAAACATAATGCAAATTAACTAACTCAAAATGGTACGGTCAATTCTGTCCTTCCAAACTATGGGAAGGCCATCTAAATGATCTAATATTTAACTGCACTCCGAAGATAATGCGAACAAGGTTGGTTAAAAGTGGGTAGGGACAATTTGGGCCTTCCAAAATGTTGGTAGGGACATGTCCCGACCATCAATACGCAAACATACGCCCTTGCACCAGAGGAAATTCAAACAGCACCTCTGATTTTATCGCTCTAGATGTGCATATGTGTGTGTGTGTGTTTATGCATAGTGTGTGAGAGAGAGGAACACAAAGAGAGTGTTTGTAGCGATAGCAGAAAGCAGACTGAACTCCGCCAGACAATCTACTGCAGAATCAATCTAATTATCCTGATTCAGAGGCGCCATCGATTGACCAATCACGCCCCTACCGCTCAGATCAACACGGACACCGCGTTGATTAGAATCCTCATCACCGGGAGGATCACCTCCAGCAGACGGGGCGGAAGCTCTGGCCGTTCTCCCCCGGATCCGGTGGCCCTAGCTGGGCTACAGAACAGGACTCTCTCCCCCGGGGCAGCTGGTACCCAGATCCTGCGCCCCCGCCGGGCGGCTTCCTCCTCCTCTCCCCCTCCCTCTCTCCCTCTCTCCCTCTCTCCCTCCCTCTCTCTCTCTCTCTCTCTCTCTCTCTGCCTCCGTTCCTCTCTCCTTTCCTCACACGCTTTTCTCTGCCCTCGGGAAATGAAGTCCCAGGGATCTGGGGACCGATGAGCATCTCTGGTTGAGTTGGTTTTAAACTGGATGAAAGTGTGCGTGTTTGTGTGTGTGTGTGTGTGTGTGTGTGTGTGTGTGTGTGTGTGTGTGTGTGTGTGTGTGTGTGTGTGGGTGCGTGTGTGCGGGCTCACAAATCTGTGTGAGATAGGGAGACTTACAGATGGTTCTGTCAGATGGTCCCGTGTGTGTGTGTGTGTGTGTGTGTGTCTGTTAGTGTGTTAGATAGTGAGAGTGTGTACAGCAGTGTCTGTATTTATGTTTGTGTTCCATTACAGGTGCACAATCATATCAGGGCACCAGAGGCATCTGCCAAGCAGGTACTGTAGCTCTCTCCTGATGGGATTCACACAATTTACATTCAACAAGCAAATCCATGCATGTGCACACTCGGGAGGGTTGGGAGTGTTCCGCCTAGCCTAGCCTAGCCTAGCCTAGCCTAGCCTAGCCTAGCCTAGCCTAGCCTAGCCTAGCCTAGCCTAGCCTAGCCTAGCCTAGCCTAGCGTAGCCTGGGCCTCCTCCTCGTCCGGTCCAGCCCGTCCACCCCCCTCCTGGCCCCCGGTCCTGCCAGTCAGGCTAAAGATAACCTGTCAGAACCCACCAGCATTCCTCCCATTCTCTCCCTGACCACAGACGCGCCCATCTGGGCAACTAACCGCCAGAAACGACCACCAAGGCCGGGAGCGGCTCCATACAACATCCTAGAAACAGACAAACACACCAACACACACACACACGCACACACGCACACACACGCACACACACACACACACACGCACACACACATACATACACGCACACACACGCACACACACACGCACACACGCACACACACATACATACACGCACACACACGCACACACACACGCACACACGCACACACACACACACACGCTCCGGGGAAACGGAGGCAACACCCACAGACAGCAGGGCACCACAGACACAAGTCAACCGAACCCGATCTCCCCCGCCGGAGACCTAAAGGGCAGATATTGGGGAAGGGGCGCTTTATGATGCCTCCCCTATCTAAGGGGTGTTTATTTGGTGCACGACCCCCCGGCTGCACCTCTCTGGTCTCCGCACCTCCTAAACCTGGTCTCGGCTGGGTAACATGAGACCGAACGTATGTCCACCATCTCCCTGCGCGCCTGTTAAAACCGCACCAACCCAGAGTACTACGGACCAGTCCTAATGTCCACCCTCACAGACTTTGAGGCGCGTCCCCGTGCGCGAGGGCTTAGGGCTGTCCCATTGTCAAATTGTCAAGTTCATGAGGGCTCTCCGGCAGACATTTTGAGCCCTTAATGCCCCCTTACTGTAAGTCTGCACTTATGCACTTATGCAGACTTTAACTAAGGGGATTACCCACAGTTCATATCGTTGTGACGTGAAACACGGGGTTACTGTACCTGAAGAACGGCCAATAAACAAGCACGGACAGATCAACTGACACCAACGATCAACTGACACCAACGTTCATGTTGCAATACTAAATGTTTTCATGTTTTCAGCTGGACTTGCTTATGTGCAACAGTAGCCTTATAATTATTTTGGTTTCAATATTTTTACTGTACGTATACTGGGTAGGTTATAGGTTGTATAGGTTGTCAACCCCATGGGTTTGTATAATTAGATTTGTTTGAAAGTAGGCTATGGTTATAAATGACATAGATTTCTGTTGCCCTAAATCATATCATTCCTCAGTTAAAAGCTGCTTGACATTAATCACCCATCTCGGTGCACAGTTCTTTGAATTGAGATTTCCAACATGAATATGGAAAGAGATTTGAGGCGCAGAAATGTGTGTTGTCATTCTTGAGTAAATACTTTTGGATTCATCACAAACAAGAATCACAGGCAGTTATGTAGTTCGCTTATGACCACAGCATGAAATGATTTGAACAAGCTGAACAAAAGTGTTTTGAAGATAACACAGAGGGTTGTGATAATGTAAAGGGGATTTGACTCAGCCCACATTTAATTTACATGTAGGCCTACAAGAAAAACAACGTAAAATAAAAAGTCCCAAACCCACAATAGTAATAAATATGTTTTGGCGTTAACGTACAGGAAGTGATGTCGCAATTGCTGTCCCATTCCTTTTTATACCATTTCAAGCCCTTGCAGCCTCTCACACTCAACCACTTTACCAGGTGACGTCAATAAGTTTGTGAGGGTTCAGGGGGGACATTGGGACTGGACTGGGCCTGTGTTTTGGACATTGGGACTGGACCAGTCCCAATGTCACCCCGGGACCAGTCCAAATGTCCCTCCTGGACCAGTCCCAATGTCCCCCCGGGACCAGTCCCAATGCCACCCCTGGACCAGTCCCAATGTCCCCCCGCGCCTGTGTGTCTTCTGTCTTTAACGAGCCTGCAGGCCTCCCAGTGATCCAGGTGGCTGCTTCAGAGGCTGATTGCACGATTTATTCTGCAGGAGGGGTAGATTGGATCGGATAATCAGAGGTTTTTTTTACCACCCAGTGAAATCCGCTCAGCTGGGCCCTGGTCCAAACTATTTTCTCCGTTGCTGTTTCTTCTCTTGACTACAAATTCCTCAGACAAATATTTCCCTCCTGCCACGCGATACCGCGACCACTTGGACGGCGATTCACAATGTTTACACTCATTCTCACGCAAGATGACAGCACAATATGTCTGCTCTCGCACAGTGTATGACAAAACAGGAAGTGAGTGCGTGTTGGGAGGGAAGCAGGAGGGGTCTGTCGCTGATGGCGTGACGCTAGTGAGGATGAGGAGAAGAGGAAGAAGGGCTCTGTGACAGGAAGTGAGGCGGGGAAGAGCCGGAGCGCAGGTGCATCTCTGCACACACACACACACACACACACACACACACACACACACAAACACACACACACACACACACACACACACAAACACACACGCTCTCTCTCTCAAACGCACACACTCTTTCTCACACGCGCACACACTATCTCTCACAAGCACACACACACACACACACACAAATACACACTCTCTCTCTCTCTCTCTCTCTCACACGCACACACTCTTTCTCACACGCACACACATTATCTCTCACAAGCACACACACACACACACACACACACACA
>NC_140247.1:9416556-9437512 GCF_949987555.1 Borostomias antarcticus | reverse complement strand
CCAACGACTTGCCTACCATTGGAAACGTGGAAAGATTTTAGCCATGACGAGGCTCACTCACCCACTGAATTCTATAACGTTAGTAAACAAACCAGACATGTAATGTTTAGGTAAGTTAGGTTTGAACCCTATCGGTTGTATGCAGCAAGTGCACACATGGGCCAAATGCATGATCACCAGTTCAAGAGAAGCAGCCATCAGGATGATCGCATCTGACTGTAGTTCAAATCTATGCTTTTTTATTTTATATAGTGCAATTTTTTTTTGTCCCAAATCAAAAATACGCCCTTGGAACTGAGAGAACCCTGCACCCTGCAACCCGTAGTGCGTTAACACCGATGAAATGTCAAAATCCTGATTGAGTTCATTTCATTTCAGTCCCATAAACACATGAATATCTGGAATATGTAGAGAGTGGGTCGTATGCCCAATCCCTTGTTCTCTGTAAAGCGCATTGTGTTGCCTCTGGGTATGAAATGCGCTATACAAATAAAGTGTGATTGATTGATTGATTGATTGAACGGCGTCCCGCCCCCTGCTCTGAGAGCAGTCACTTTCTGTCCCGTATGAGCTCCTCTGATCAGCGGCATCACCACGGTGATCACGCCATTTACCCGCTGACATCATCGATGGAGAGTAGCCGCTGGACCGAATCCAGACCCGCTCATCGCAGATCAACCCGTACTTAACATTACACAAGCTGCCACTGATTTCATCAGGTCTTTAATGCAGCGGCGAGAGTTTAGGATGAATTGGCGGCCGGCGGCACTGAGCGAGGGCCCGTTGGACCTGCTGAGCGAGGGCCCGTTGGACCTGCTGAGCGAGGGCCCGTTGGACCCGCTGAGCGAGGGCCCGTTGGACCTGCTGAGCGAGGGCCCGTTGGACCTGCTGAGCGAGGGCCCGTTGGACCTGCTGAGCGAGGGCCTGTCTGGACCGGCCGGGGATGGACAGCGTGCTGGGAAGGCCCCGCCTCCAGGACCCCCGCTGAGACAAACACAACCAGGGCAATCACAGCCAGGCCCGGTTCTACTCCCTCCGCAATCAACACAAGAGAGAGAGAGAGAGAGAGAGAGAGAGAGAGACAGGGAGGGAGACAGAGAGAGAGAGAGAGAGAGAGACAGGGAGGGAGACAGAGAGAGAGAGAGAGAGAGAGAGAGAGAGAGAGAGAGAGAGACAGAGAGAGACAGACAGAGAGAGATAGACAGAGAGAGATAGAGGGAGACAGGGAGAGACAGAGAGAGAGAGAGAAAGAGACAGAGACAGGGAGAGAGACAGAGAGACAGAGAGAGAGAGAGAGAAAGAGAGAGAGAGAGAGACAGAGAGAGAGAGAGAGAGAGAGAGACAGAGAGAGAGAGAGAGAGAGAGAGAGAGACAAAAAGAGAGAGAGAAAGAGACAGACAGAGAGAGACAGAGAGAGAAAGAGAGAGACAGAGAAAGAGAGAGAGAGAGAAAGAGACCGAGAGAGAGAGAGAGAGACAGAGAGAGAGAGAGAGACACACACTCCAGGCCCGGCGTGTCTTTCCCAGGTCCTAGAGAGAGCGTGTTCATGGCTGGATCCCCTGGATGGAAGCGCTGAATGCCGTTTGTATGTCTGTGAGGACAACAGGGCTGTGTGTTTGTGAGGAGGAGTGACAGAGAAAAGGAAAGAGAGAGATATATACAGACAGAGAGAGAGAGAGAGAGAGAGAAAGAGAGAGATAGATACAGACAGAGAGAGAGAGAGAGAGAGAGATAGATACAGACAGAGAGAGAGAGAGATAGAGATAGATACAGACAGAGAGAGAGAGAGAGAGAGAGGGAGAGAGAGAGAGATAGATACAGACAGAGAGAGAGAGAGAGAGAGAGAGAGAGAGAGAGAGAGAGAGAGAGAGAGAGAAAGAGAGAGATAGATACAGAGAGAGAGAGAGAGAGAGAGAGAGATGCAACAAAAGAGAGACTGAACAAGCTACGAATGTGAATACATTCATCCAGTCTTCTAAGTGGTAGGATGGCATGAGCGTGTGGAGGGTTGGCTGCTTGCCTAGCGCGCCATAAGCACTCAGTCCTAAAGAGGGCGGCCTGGTAAACAGACAGATGAATGGATGTGTTCAGACATTCATACTCATAAATCACACAGGTGTGGTATCACAGGTCAGACACTCTCTCCCTGCGTCGCCACGCTGCCTCAGACCTGGGCTTGGCTGATGGATTGCGAGTAATTACAAAACACAAACATTTTAGCTTGTGTGTGAGTAGCGGGTTGAGTGTGTGTTTATGTGTGTGTGTGTGTGTGTGTGTTTGTGCAATATGGAGACTTGTGGTCTTGTCTTCACACACGCACGCATGCACGCACGCACACACACATGCTCGCACACGCACACACACACGCACACACACACAAACACAGTCACAGGCATGCATATTCATGGATATCCACACTCACACACACACACACACAGTGTGAGTTGAGGTCAGAGGTCAGTGGACCAAAAACAAACGTTGGTGTGGTACTGGTCAGATCGGTCTGCTCTACACAACATGCCTACAGTGCCAAGAGAAGCTGCTAAAGTGAGGGGCGTGACTTCCCTCAAAAGTGTTGTAGTGTGTGTGTGTGTGTGTGTGTGTGTGTGTGAAAATAAAGGAGTGAGTCAGTGGTGCTGACAGAACCAAGTCTCCATATCGCACACACACACACACACACACACACACACACACACACACACACACACACACACACACACACACACACATATGTACTTCTCTGTTACTAACCCCCAGACCCTCTGAGTATGTGCCTGAGACCCCCAGGACCCTAACATTGTCAAACTAGGTTAATTAGGTCAACACCAGTTCTGACACTGAGTGTGCACGGGAATTTGTGTGTGCGTGTGTGTGTGTGTGTGGGGGGGGGGATACTGTAGAGAAAGAAAGCATGGTTGTGCGAATGTGTGTGTGTGTTACTGCAGAGAGAGAGAGAGAGAGAGAGAGAGTGCGCATGCGGTAATGTCTTTCAAGGTTGGGGAGCTGATCAATCGACTCTCTACTCACAATTACGCGACGATTAATAACGAAGCGTTCCACACTCACACAAACCCGCTGGCGCGACACCGGCAGCAAAACGCTTTTATCACAATATCAATAATGCATAACTCAGAAGCCGACAGTGGAAACAGGCCTTGGAATATTGCCATTCCTCCCACGTCTGTGTGAGGTGCACAACTATATAGAATATTTTGGGGACACTATCTAACGCAGCAGATCAGAGTCCGATCCGTCACCGTCCCAATGTTAGTGACAGGGACACCTGGAGCTCATCCATCACTCGTTGGAGTGGTGCCCTGGACATGAACGTAGGCCAGAGAAATAAACAAACAGATTCAATATATACACACAGCCAGTGCCATAGACATGCAGTACATAGACAGACAGGAGAGCCCCACCCCCCCCCCCCCCCTCTCTCTAAGCCTCACCTCCCCGCCCCAGGACAGGGCATTGGGCCAGAGTTTACCTCTCTGCCCCCTCCCCTGCACCCCCCCCCCCCCCCCCCCCCCCCCCACAACCTGACCCACCAGATGGTTCGTTCCACTCAACCATCTGGAAAAGCATCATTGGAAACCGCTTTGAAAAGGGGCGGGCACTTTCAAAACTACTCGGCAGACGATTGGATGAACCGTCTGTCAATCACAGATAAATCTCATTTTTACCGAAGCCGGTCTGGACTCTGGAGACTTCTGGACTGCAGTGCTTCTCGCTGTCGTCACACCTAAACCACGTCTGGCGTAGATGCTGGTATTTCTTCATAGATTGCTGATTGGTCGATCGTTTTCTGACCAGGCACAAGCGGATCTCTATCGAGCTTTGCCAGACTGATGAGTGGTGTGAAGCAATCTGAGCTCGCGAGATCAGGGGCCTCATTTATCAAAGAGCATGTAAATTCCGGTGTAAAAGAGGGCGTACGACGAAAACGCGGAAAATGCGAAATCGAGCGTACGACGAGAATATATACACGCTTTTCGGATCTATCAAAAAGGTCGTACGCTCTGAAATCCGAGACGGGCGGAGAAGAGAGCGTACGCGCACGCGCCCCGTGTTCCGCCCTCTCCACGCCCAAATCCAACCATATATGGTCAAAACTATGACAGCTCACAACGGGGATACCCCGGAAGGAACCGACATAATATAGCGTGGAGCAAAGGCAAGACAATTACGTTTATGGAAAAACGCGGAAAGAAGAGAAACTTTTCGGAGACGGAGGTGCATGTGCTTGTTGGTGAGGTCCACGCGAGGAAAGAAAATCATCTTCGGAAGGTAAGCTATTTGTACGAGCCTACATTTGTCTGATCGCTCCTACAGTTTAGGTAGTCTACTGTATTTCGTGCATCCTGTATGTGGCGTAGGCTACACGGACATGCTGTATTATGTGGCAGTGAGGAAAGCAAACATTCCACACATTCTGTGGTAGGCTATGATCGATTCAGGACCAAAAACAGGGAACGATAACACAGATGACCACTTCATAATGTTAGACCACATTATTAAGACTCTCATCTAAATCACCCGGTAAATCACACTTAAGCATTTATTAGGCTGCCAACAGAAAAACATATCAATTGAATATGGCTACACAATAAAATGTTTAATGCATAATCAAGTTAACAGACAAACTCAAAAATTGTTTCTCCAGACTCTGACGTGGGGTGGGACTGCAGTGGAGGAGGGGGAGTCTGCAGTGGTCCTTGACCTGACGGTCGTGCCCCCGCCGGTTGCAGCCTCTACATCCAGTGCCACGACCTCCAGTGCCTCCACCTCCAGCGCACCGGCCTCCACCTCCAGTGCCATCTCCAGCGCCTCCGTCTCCGTCTCCACCGCCCACGCCTCCACCTCCGGCTGCCAGCGTCCCTGCCTCAAGGGTCCCTGAGGGCTGGGCTTCCTATCAGACGCTGTGCTGGAGGCTCATGACCCTAGAGGCCCAGAGGGAAATGGCAGAAGGGATTGGGGCAGTTGTGGGGCAGTTGTTCAGCAGTTGGTGGAGGTCACCACACTACACCACCAGAGCCAACAGGACATCCTCACTGCACTTCATTCCCTCACACATGCTGTCACGGACCTCACACTGTCACTCACTACCACACTCACGGACCTCACACAGTCACTCACTACCACACTCAAGGACCTCACACAGTCACTCACTACCACACTCACGGACCTCACACATTCACTCACAAACGCACTCACACACCTCACACAGTCACCCACCAACAGACAATAAAATGGTAGAAATGTGAACCTTACTTGTTTGTGTCTTCATAGCTGGCGCATGACCTCAGTGTGGGCCCTTTGGCCCCGCTGGTAAACCTCATGACGGGGAGGGGGCTGAGGGCTTGGGTCCTCATTTTGTGGTGGGGTCTTGACTGGTTCTCATTCTTATCAGCTTTGAATATACATCTTGGCAAACATAACAGAATGATGTACAAGGAGGGGACAGATACCTAGTGAAAGTACTATTGGTTGCTAGTAAAAAGACAATAATGAGGGCTTGGTATAAGGTGGGACCCCCATCCAAGGAGCAGTGGTGGGTGTTGTGGAGGAGATATGAGATTTATTTATGCATTGAGGATGCAGGAAGGAAAGTTTGAAGGGAGATGGGAAAAATGGATGGATTATAGAAGGAAGTGTGATGATACCACTAATATTAAAATTGTCATATTTGAGTAAGAAAAAAAAGCTGCATGGATGGAAGTACCCATAAGCTGTTATTGTAAGTTTTTATGTTTTATTGTATTGTCGTTGTATGGATGGAAAATGCTAATAAAGATTAAAGTAAATAAGACAAAGAATATGTATCTTGGCTATGGACACACCAACAAGCCAGCCGTCACGCGCAGCGCCTGCCTCCAGTCTAGCCCCTACCCTGCTGTGCGCCAGGATGAATGAGTCATGCGTGGAGCCAGGCCACCGTGCCACTACACTTGTGATGAGCATGTCGGCGTCACATATGATTTGGGTATTTCTAGTGTGCACATTTTAGCGATTCACATAGACGTATTCATTCACTGATGGTGCCCTTATGTGGGTGCAGTCGCCATCGCCGTCACCTCTTTGGAGTTCTATCTCGGCCAGTAGGCCGAGTAGCGCCGGATTCATTTAGGCTCGCATTACGCACAGGAGGACTGTCATTTATATGCTTACCAAAGAGCAAACAGGTCCACATGATCACATATTAATGACAATCTAATTGGTCAATTATTGCCGCAATTATTGCCGTTTGATGGAGTGCCTGCATTAGGTGTGTGACATATAGCGCGGAAAGGTTTGGGACAGCGCATAGGTTCCGTTTGGGGAACAAATCCATATCGGAGCATGAATGAGCCGGTTAGAGGACACGTCTAATCTTGCATTGCGATATATGTTTGTGCTGAATTGGGCTATTAGCCTACATGTTTGTGCGTTCATGAACTGTCGCTCTTATTCTCTCCGTCAAACATAGTAATTCACCGACGCACCACCTGCGTCGCCAGTTCCCCCTGTGTTCAAAGAGGGCGTAGAACACCGTGTAAATCGGTACGACAACTTGAGAGGTGTCGTACAAAAGCGCGGAGAAAGGCGACTAAATTTCCGCCCTTTCGGCTTGATAAATCGCAATGTGGGGGGGGCAAATGGCGTACGCCTGAAATCGCGAAAAAGACCGTGTAAAAGAAGGCGTACCTCAATGATAAATGAGGCCCCAGGATGGTCACCCCCCAACCCCCCCTCCTAGCCCTGCTCCACACCACAGACCAGAACATCAACAAACATCAACACCAGAAGAACATCATCACCAGCAGAACATCATCACCAGAGGAACATCAACACCAGAGGAACATCAACACCAGAGGAACATCATCACCAGAGGAACATCAACACCAGAGGAACATCATCACCAGAGGAACATCAACACCAGAGGAACATCATCACCAGAGGAACATCATCACCAGAGGAACATCAACACCAGAGGAACATCAACACCAGCAAAACATCACCACCAGAAGAACATCAACACCAGCAGAACATCAACACCAGAGGAACATCAACACCAGAAGAACATCAACACCAGAAGAACATCAACACCAGAAGAACATCACCACCAGCAGAACATCAACACCAGAAGAACATCAACACCAGCAGAACATCAACACTAGCAGAGCATCAACACCAGAAGAACATCAACACCAGAAGAACATCAACACCAGAGGAACATCATCACCAGAAGAACATCATCACCAGAGGAACATCAACACCAGCAGAACATCACCACCAGAAGAACATCAACACCAGAAGAACATCATCACCAGCAGAACATCAACACCAGAAGAACACGGATACATGGGGAGGAAGAAGAAGTAGACAAAATGTCAAGAGAAGATAGACGGTAATCATCGCAACGTCAAGGAGTCGTTCCGATGTCATTTCCCCGCCTGACCGTACGAATGGCTCATGAGGCTAATGGTGCGGCGCGTAGCGCAGAGACAGACCTGTCAATCATGCCATTATTACCCTCCAGTAGCCCTCTGCCATCACCTCACACAGCCATCACCACCAGCAGGGAGAGACAGAGGCAGACAACCCATAACACAGAGAGAGAGAGAGAGAGAGAGAGAGAGAGAGAGAGAGAGAGAGAGAGAGAGAGAGAGAGAGAGAGAGGGAGAGAGAGACCATCACAACCATCATATGCCTGACATGGGCCGTCTACCCCTAACCAGCAGGAGAGGCACGGAGGTCATTTTTGCATCTCCATTTTGAGGAAGAAATGAGAGAAGCGGAAAGAGAGAGAGAGAGAGATGGTTAGATGTTCTCCAGAGAGAAGGACAGACAGGCAGACAGACAGACAGCGAGAAGGACAGACAGGCAGACAGACAGAGAGAAGGACAGACAGACAGACAGGCAGACAGAGAGACGGACAGGCAGACAGAGAGAAGGACAGACAGACAGAGAGAAGGACAGACAGACAGACAGACAGGCAGACAGAGAGAAGGACAGACAGACAGAGAGAAGGACAGACAGACAGACAGACAGACAGACAGACAGACAGACAGACAGACAGACAGACAGACAGACAGACAGACAGACAGACAGACAGACAGACAGACAGACAGACAGACAGACAGACAGACAGACAGACAGACAGACAGACAGACAGACAGACAGACAGACAGACAGACAGACAGACAGACAGACAGACAGACAGACAGACAGACAGACAGACAGACAGACAGACAGACAGACAGACAGACAGACAGACAGACAGACAGACAGACAGACAGACAGACAGACAGACAGACAGACAGACAGACAGACAGACAGACAGACAGACAGACAGACAGACAGACAGACAGACAGACAGACAGACAGACAGACAGACAGACAGACAGACAGACAGACAGACAGACAGACAGACAGACAGACAGACAGACCGACCGACCGACCGACCGACCGACCGACCGACCGACCGACCGACCGACCGACCGACCGACCGACCGACCGACCGACCGACCGACCGACCGACCGACCGACCGACCGACCGACCGACCGACCGACCGACCGACCGACCGACCGACCGACCGACCGACCGACCGACCGACCGACCGACCGACCGACCGACCGACCGACCGACCGACCGACCGACCGACCGACCGACCGACCGACCGACCGACCGACCGACCGACCGACCGACCGACCGACCGACCGACCGACCGACCGACCGACCGACCGACCGACCGACCGACCGACCGACCGACCGACCGACCGACCGACCGACCGACCGACCGACCGACCGACCGACCGACCGACCGACCGACCGACCGACCGACCGACCGACCGACCGACCGACCGACCGACCGACCGACCGACCGACCGACCGACCGACCGACCGACCGACCGACCGACCGACCGACCGACCGACCGACCGACCGACCGACCGACCGACCGACCGACCGACCGACCGACCGACCGACCGACCGACCGACCGACCGACCGACCGACCGACCGACCGACCGACCGACAGACCGACAGACAGACAGACAGACAGACAGACAGACAGACAAGTGACATCATCTCAGATGGATGACTGGCGGGATGCTCGTCGGTGCCGACAGCGAGCAGCTCTGATTGGCTGGCCCTGCCGCTGAACACACACTGGGGGGAGCAGGAGGAGATGAGGAGGTGTAATGGCGCGTGAAAGAGAATTACCCTCGTCTCCTTAGAGGGCGGTCGCCGGTCTGCGGCAGCTTTCCCTGCAAATGGCGCCTATTCATGAGGTGTGTGTTCGTGTGTGTGTGTGTGTGTGTGTGTGTGTGTGTGTGTGTGTGAGTGTGAGTGTGTGTTTTGAGACGCTCCTTGTTTTGCCCTGCCTTCATTAACTAGAGGGATTGGGTTGGATTAAGAGATGCAGGATTACCTCTGTTGCCATATTAGAGTAGTCGAGCTTCTCTCTTTAATGACCTGATGCAAAAAGGATGTGTCCTCTGTGGACTCCAGCCAGTGTGTGTGTGTGTGTGTGTGTGTGTGTGTGTGTGTGTGTGTGGGGAGGCATGGCGGTGGGGGGGGTGATCGACAGGGCGATGGAACAGACCTGGAGCTGTCTGGGTATTTACCGAGTTTGATGGGTGTGGAAGTAAACTGTCCTTGAGAGATACTGATCTAAATAGCTTCCTTCTCTCTCTCTCTCCTTCTCTCTCTCTCTCCTTCTCTCTCTCTCCTCTCTCTCTCTCTCCTTCTCTCTCTCTCCTTCTCTCTCTCTCTCTCCTTCTCTCTCTCTCTCTCCACTGTGGCTCGGTTTGACAAACACGCTGATTAGGTGTCACTCAAACAAGCGAGGGATGCCAGGAGAAGTCAGTCCTCTTCCTCCTCCCTCCCTCCCTCCCTCCCTCCCTCCCTCCCTCCCTCCCTCCCTCCCTCCTCTCTCCCTCCCTCCCTCCCTCCTCTCTCCCTCCCTCCCTCCCTCCTCTCTCCCTCCCTCCTCTCTCCCTCCCTCCCTCCTCTCTCCCTCCCTCACTCCCTCCCCCCATCCTCCATCCCTCTCTCCCTCCTTCCTCTCTCTCTCCCTCCCTCCCTCCTCCCTCCCCCCATCCTTCCTCCCTCCCTCCCCCCATCTTCCCTCCCTCCATCCCTCCCTCCCTCCTCCCACCTCTCTCCCTCCCTCCCTTCCTCCCTCCCTCCTCCGTCCCTCCATACCACAGCCATGTCTTGTGCTTGTTAACTAATGTGTGTATTCTTCGTGCTTGTTAACTAATGTGTGTATTCGAGGGATCTTCAATAACCCAATGATGTCATCATGACTTTGTGTGTGAGTGGACGAGTGTGTAAGAGTAATAGATGGTGTGTGAGGCCAGGGGTCTAGATCTCACACACACACACACACACACACACACACACACAAATGCAAACATGTACACACACTTCGCCCTGACATTTGCAAGAGAAGGGCAGTGGATTAGGGGCCATAAAGGGATTACCGTGTAATTCAAACCGTTTTCCATCACATTTGTACTCACTTGAGTCCTAATCCTACCTGATTAACATGCCAGCCAATAGGGAGGGCACCTGCTGTCTTGCCTGGACACACACACACACACACACACACACACACACACACACACACAGACTCACACAAACACACAAACACACACACGCACACGTGTACACACACACACACACACACACACACACACGCAAGCACACAGAGTACGCACATTCACACACAGCCCAAACAGATACCGCCCACAAGCTGTGATCAATCAGAACACATTCCCCCAGAATGCCCCTCTCTCTCCAATGCCTCTAGGCTAGTCCGGCGACCTCTCTCTCCGCTCCCGATCAGCAATACTCTCAGCTGCCCGGAGTGGAAACACAACGCGTAGATACTATACACCCACACACACTCCCACACAACACGTAGATACACCCACACACACTCCCTCTGCCCGGAGTGAGCTGGGACACATGGATGTCACGCCCCGACACTGGCAAGCAACAGCCATGCCTACACTCTGGAGGAATGGTTATAGGTGGATTACACACGCCCGCGCGCGTGCACGCTTTCAATAGAAGGTACCGTACCCTCCAATCATTTTCATGATTATTACGGGCGCTAACTGTGGTCAGAATCCCCAATGGTACGACCAGGGAGCGTGTGTGTGGGGGGGGGGGGGGGGCGTTTAGCGGTCTGGTTCATACACGATCTAAATATACATGCGTTCCTACATTCTGACGTGATTAATATAGAGTCCATACAGTGTGAGACAGAATTGACATTCTGGGAACACGGGGACGTTTTTCCAGGCACGGACCGGGACGGCCTTCCGTCTATGCGTTCCGCTTCAAAAAGTACTTGTGATCTTTTATGCGGGGAGCTTACCCCCGCCGCTGCAAATGACCTGGGTCAGCTAATGGTCCTCTCACAATGGATGATGACTCCGATAAAAAGGTCAAAGGGCAAATGGTGGGACTCGGGGAGGAATGCAGACTGGCAGCGGAGAGTGTTGTGGCTACAGCGGTGGTTTCTGTATGCTGGACCGGACTGTATTTATGCATTTAACACGTACGGAATGTATGCATGGACACTTATAAAATCTGGAATGGGAGAGACAGAAAACCAAATAAACTCTAGTGTGTGCTGAGAAAATATTATGGCATCGCTGGTATCGGAGAAAATGAGTCATGTACTGTTTTGTACTGTATGTATGTATGCAATGCAGAGACGCCCTGCATCACATACACAGACACGAGGGCTTCTTGGGAGCATTTTATCAGCCGTCTTTTGAAAAAAATATTTTTTTTCATCAAATGATGCAATTAATCAGGCAGGCTAGAAAAGTTGGTGCAAGTGAGTGTGTTTCTCTGTGTGTGTGTGTGTGTGTGTGTGTGTGTGTGTGTGTGTGTGTGTGTGTGTATGTGTGTGTGCCTGCGTGCGTGCGTGTGTGTGTGTGTGTGTGTGTGTGTGTGAGAGAGATAAAGAGGTTTGACATTTCTAGTTTGAGCATGTCACCAGTGACGCGTTGCGAAAAGTGAAAGGGATTATAAATGTTATAGAATAAGAGCTACGGCTCTATAAAGCTGCTTTGTGTGTCTTCTCTCTCCCTTCCTCTCTCTCTCTCTCTCCATCCCTCTATCCTTCCTCCCTCTCTCTCTCTCTCTATCCCACCACACCACTCTCTCTCTCTAGACCTCCATCCCCCCTCCCTCTCTTTCCCTCTCTCTCCCTCTCTCTCTCTCTCTCTCCCTCTCTCTCTCTCTCTAGTAAGTAAGTAAGTAAGTAAAATTCATTTATAAAGCACCTTCCATCAGACACAGAATCCCAAAGTGCTTTCCAATAATAAATAGAAACAATGGCATACATTAAAACAACAACAACACACAGATTAATAAACAAATGCAACGTAACCAAGTAGTATAAAAAGCAAAAACAGATTAAATAAAACCAGTAAAATGGGAACCAAACACAGGCACGCAGACAACTGTAAAAGTCAGGAGGCGCTGGAAGGGACCACATCAGGGCTGACCAAACGCCTGCCTGATTATAAACACTATCAGCTGGTTTTTAAAACAGGCACACGACTCAATAGATCTCAAAATGAAAGGGAGGGGGTTCCACAATTTGGGGGCGACTGCCTGAAAGGCGCGATGTCCCCGGGTCACTAAGAGGGTCCTGGAGACGGACAGTCAACGTTTGTCAGAAGACCGGAGGGCCCGATTGGTTGAGTGAAGACCGGAGGGCCTGATTGGTTGAGTGAAGACCGGACGGCCCGATTGGTTGAGTGAAGACCGGAGGGCCTGATTGGTTGAGTGAAGACCGGAGGACCTGATTGGTTGAGTGAGGTAAAAGGAGATCTGCGATATAGCCAGGTGACTGACCATGAAGGACTCTAAAAGTGAGAAGCAGTACTTTAAAATGCACTCTGAACTTTGAAGGGAACCAGTGCAGAGAGGCTAAAATTGGCGAAATGTGAGACTTGTTACTTCTGGTAGCTGGTGGTCAGGTAGCTGGTGGTCAGGTAGCTGGTGGTCAGGTAGCTGGTGGTCAGGTAGCTGGTAGTCAGGTAGCTGGTGGTCAGGTAGCTGGTGGTCAGGTAGCTGGTAGTCAGGTAGCTGGTGGTCAGGTAGCTGGTAGTCAGGTAGCTGGTAGTCAGGTAGCTGGTAGTCAGGTAGCTGGTGGTCAGGTAGATGGTGGTCAGGTAGCTGGTAGTCAGGTAGCTGGTGGTCAGGTAGCTGGTAGTCAGGTAGCTGGTAGTCAGGTAGCTGGTGGTCAGGTAGCTGGTAGTCAGGTAGCTGGTAGTCAGGTAGCTGGTAGTCAGGTAGCTGGTGGTCAGGTAGATGGTGGTCAGGTAGATGGTGGTCAGGTAGCTGGTGGTCAGGTAGCTGGTAGTCAGGTAGCTGGTAGTCAGGTAGCTGGTAGTCAGGTAGCTGGTGGTCAGGTAGATGGTGGTCAGGTAGCTGGTGGTCAGGTAGCTGGTAGTCAGGTAGCTGGTAGTCAGGTAGCTGGTGGTCAGGTAGCTGGTGGTCAGGTAGCTGGTAGTCAGGTAGCTGGTGGTCAGGTAGCTCATAGTCAGGTAGCTGGTGGTCAGGTAGCTGGTGGTCAGGTAGCTCATAGTCAGGTAGCTGGTGGTCTGGTAGCTGGTGGTCAGGTAGCTCATAGTCAGGTAGCTGGTGGTCAGGTAGCTCATAGTCAGGTAGCTGGTGGTCAGGTAGCTCATAGTCAGGTAGCTGGTGGTCAGGTAGCTCATAGTCAGGTAGCTGGTGGTCAGGTAGCTCATAGTCAGGTAGCTGGTGGTCAGGTAGCTCATAGTCAGGTAGCTGGTGGTCAGGTAGCTCATAGTCAGGTAGCTGGTGGTCAGGTAGCTCATAGTCAGGTAGCTGGTGGTCAGGTAGCTGGTGGTCAGGTAGCTGGTGGTCAGGTAGCTCATAGTCAGGTAGCTGGTGGTCAGGTAGCTCATAGTCAGGTAGCTGGTGGTCAGGTAGCTCATAGTCAGGTAGCTGGTGGTCAGGTAGCTCATAGTCAGGTAGCTGGTGGTCAGGTAGCTGGTGGTCAGGTAGCTGGTGGTCAGGTAGCTGGTGGTCAGGTAGCTGGTGGTCTGGTAGCTGGTGGTCAGGTAGCTGGTGGTCAGGTAGCTGGTAGTCAGGTAGCTGGTGGTCAGGTAGCTCATAGTCAGGTAGCTGGTGGTCAGGTAGCTGGTGGTCAGGTAGCTCATAGTCAGGTAGCTCATAGTCAGGTAGCTGGTGGTCAGGTAGCTCATAGTCAGGTAGCTGGTGGTCAGGTAGCTGGTGGTCAGGTAGCTGGTGGTCAGGTAGCTGGTGGTCAGGTAGCTTGTAGTCAGGTAGCTGGTAGTCAGGTAGCTGGTGGTCAGGTAGCTTGTAGTCAGGTAGCTGGTAGTCAGGTAGCTGGTAGTCAGGTAGCTGGTGGTCAGGTAGCTGGTGGTCAGGTAGCTTGTAGTCAGGTAGCTGGTAGTCAGGTAGCTGGTAGTCAGGTAGCTCATAGTCAGGTAGCTGGTGGTCAGGTAGCTGGTGGTCAGGTAGCTCATAGTCAGGTAGCTGGTGGTCAGGTAGCTGGTGGTCAGGTAGCTCATAGTCAGGTAGCTGGTGGTCAGGTAGCTCATAGTCAGGTAGCTCATAGTCAGGTAGCTGGTGGTCAGGTAGCTCATAGTCAGGTAGCTGGTGGTCAGGTAGCTCATAGTCAGGTAGCTGGTAGTCAGGTAGCTGGTGGTCAGGTAGCTGTCTCTCTCTCTCTCTCTCTCTCTCTCTCTCTCTCTTCGGATCACTGACCGCGGGGTTGTGCGATGGACCCTCCACAGCAGCGACAGGGACAATTGGACAGTAATGTCGCGTGTGATTGGCTACCAAATTGGGTGAAAAATGGGATTTATAAAAAAATAGAGCAGCTGCATTCTGGACAATTTGTAAAAGGTCCAGAGCAGACCTGTTTAGCCAGGTAAATAGCAATAGTCCAGACAGGGAGAAATGAAGGCGTGGATCATATGGTAAATGGACTGCACTTTTCCACCTTAGCGGCACTCAAAGCACTTTACAATGGCCTCTCATTCACCCATTCACACACACATTCACACACCAATGGTGGTAGCTGCCATGCAAGGTGCTAACCTGCTCATTGGGAGCAATTTGGGGTTAAGTGTCTTGCTCAAGGACACTTCGACATGTGGACAGTCGGAGCTGGGATTCGAACCACTGACCCTTCAATCATTGAACGACCCGCTCTACCAACTGAGCTACAACCGCCCCGATTATCATCTCCAGTTCTGCCTTGGATACGTCTGATCTTAATTTGGCTATGTTCCTCAGTTGGAAGAAACAGGAACGAGTTAGCTGACTGACATGATGATTAAAAGACAAGGCTTGGTCAAAAATCACACCTACATTTCATAGTTTATGTTTAGTGCACGTGTTTAATGACCCGATGTTGTGCTTGATGTTAGGGATTTGGTTGTCAGGCGCAATTATAAGGGTTTCAGTTTTCTCATCATTCAATTCAATCAATCAATCAAAGCTTTATTTGTATAGCGCATTTCATACCCAGATTGCATAAAGACCCAATTGCATAAAGTTGTCAGTCATCCGATTCTTAATGGCACCCAGGCAATCATTCAAAATAGACAATACACTACACTCATTGGGTTTAAAGGAACAATACAGTTGGATTTCATCAGCATAAAGATGCTAAAAAAAACCTAATCTGACCAAGAGGTAACATGTGTAAAGAAAACAACACTGGTCCAAGGACAGAGCCTTGAGGGACACCACATGACACAGGGGCGGAGTCTGACATGTACTGGCCAACAGAGACTGAAAAACTATGATCAGCAAGATGATGTGAGCCAGCCCAGCGCAGATCCAGTGAATGGGGTTTGTGAGGGGGTACAGGTTGTGAGAGCAGTGAATGAATACCTCATGTGTTCATGTGATGCTCTTTCATTTCTCAAGCCAAAATATTGGTCCACCTGACATGGCAGGGGAGGGGGGTGGGGGGGGGTTATATGGCCTGTTTGGATCACACAGCGGTCCCGTGATGGATGTTAGCCATGCGTCCAGAAACAATATGGCTGCCCGTCCAATAAAAACTTGAATCACTGCACCCATACTCTGTGAAAATGTCAATACCAAATGTATATTCACCATGCTAGTGTTTACAGAGTGTGAAGTTGGAGACGACGGCCAATGTCACTACGAGGTCTAGACTGTTCTGTTCTGTAACCTGTTGCCAGTACAATTTCACAATAGCTGCGCGCTGAAGAGCGAGCCGACAAGGAGCTAATCATCCCCTCATCCCCCTCTCATCCCCTCTCATCTGTGCAACCAAACCCATTTCCCACAAGCCACCCTCCCATCTGCATCAACCCAAGGACTTTCACTCTGAAGGGAGCTGCCGCTCCCTTTCCCCGACACATAATGATCCCTGTCTGCCCCGCGTGAAGCTTCGCAGCGCCGGCTAATGCTGAGATCAGACATTAAAATGCAGCTTTAAAGACCCATGATGCTGATGACATTAAAATGCAAATGGCTCCCTGACAGCAGTGAGCGAGTGCGACTCTGAACAAGAGTCATTACCGACAACTTAACAAATCAACATAAATTTAGCTCGGGGAGGGGAAAAAAACACAGGCGGATCACCAGTGACGACGGTTAGAAAATGTTTACTGAGCACAGCATAAAAAATATGTTTGAGCCTTTGTTATTAAACCATAATAACTTCCGTAATAGCAGTGTTGGTTGTTGGTTGTTGGTTTTGTGTTTTTTATTGTGTTCTGCTGGCCAGGTCACTCTTGAAAAAGAGATTTCCTTTCATCTCAACGAGTTTTTATCCGGTTAAATAAAGGTTCAATAAAAATACACACACACAAAAAAAAAGTTGTTGCTATGGAGCGTACATGTCTTATAGCATTAGCTAGGCTTAGCTTAAACAATGCTGGCTAGGTGGTTAACAGGTTTGGACACTGACGGTCTTCCAAACCTCTGAAAGAAACTAGTTTTTCAACACACACAAAGTAAAGGTTGGGCTCTCATATCCTGAGGGAGACGAGTAGTGCTAGCAGCAGCAGCTCCAAACTACCAAACAGAGCGAGCTACTGTGTACCTGTAGCCCCCCAGGGGGGTGGGGGGGGCTCGGGGCTGACTGACACGCTGGTTTAGAGACGAGACAGGGGCCTCTGGGGACCAACTAAGGAACAACTACTGCATACCGGTGCTGCGCTATTCACCGGAGATACAGCCTCTATTTCAGCCGTGTGGCGGTTTGAAATCTGACTTTATTCAAGTCCGCCTGCGTGCGAGTTCTCCCTCGGTAATGAGGGCCTTGTGGAAACGCGCGTCCTAGCGTGGCGCGGAGGCATCTGCTCCGAGTCTCTGCTGAGGAGAGGAGAGAGCCGGGCTAATGGCAGCCGGGTCAGGGGGGGGTGACAGTCATCCCGCTGAGGGTGACCTGGAGCGTGGGCTGGAGGGGGCTCTCACAGTGGCGTATTTAGGCATGGGCGACATGGGCAGCCGCGGCATCTCGCAGGGGGCGGCAAGAGGAGCAGAAAAAAATTCAGCGAAAAGTAACCAAACCCCCACCCCCCCCCCCCCCCCCCCCCCCCCTCTGGTTCCCCCTCCCACGCAACCTCTCCACCGAGTCCCTGCCTCTGCTCAAATTAGCCAGACACACTCCACCGCCACGGCCAACTCTGCTCAACACAGCAGGCTCCAGGAAGCAGCCGCGCGACAGGGCTTATATGGATATAAATGTACTTTATGTACTAGTACTGGCAATCAATTTTAAAAAGTAATCTAATTACATGAGATGTAATTAATTAATGAAAGTAATCACAATTAATAATTTTCTTTTTTTTTGCTGGGAAAAGCCCTCAAATAAGATATTTCAATCGTCGTCATTGGCCAGTAGGTCTCGCCGGTCCCTGAAGACGCGCTCTCTCCGAATTCCTTCATCCACATCATCCAACAGCAGTACATATAAAACAGCTATTGTGCGTCAT
The DNA here is from genome assembly GCF_949987555.1 of Borostomias antarcticus. Classification (NCBI taxonomy): domain Eukaryota; kingdom Metazoa; phylum Chordata; class Actinopteri; order Stomiiformes; family Stomiidae; genus Borostomias; species Borostomias antarcticus. The sequence goes on along the minus strand of NC_140247.1, from coordinate 9,419,522 downwards.
TACGCATTGGAGTGGCATGCCTTTTGATACCCACCCACGGACATGATTATATGGAACAGGTGCGATTGTCATTGGCAATAATTATATGAACCACACACGTGATTGATTGACTGATTGATTGATTGCTTGATTTCATTTCTGGGTATAGGAGATGATACAGTGATGACATGTAGAGGCGAGGGCACTTATTTCCGACAATGCTGGATGTCATGAAGACAGAACATCCATAACATCTAAGACAATTAACAGCACTCATATCTGCCTGACTGAGTCATCAAACACGCGATCAGTTAAGCCTATTTCATTTATCAAATATGCATGACGATTTCTAAATAGCTTATAATAATGGCCGCCCTGCTATGACTGTGGATTCCTGAGTCAAACAATGAGGCAATGAAACACCACAAACAAACACAGCCTATTTCAGTGTAACACAGCTTACAGTGAATCATATTATCCTTATAATATATTAGCCTACACATTGCCTGAGTAAATATGTAATGCACAACAGTCCACACTTTCTTGTTGCGGAAGGCTAGACTGCGTCTAGGCACTGTCACTCACCCCGCAGTGAGAGGGCCTTCTCTACGACTAGAGTGATTGTTGCTCTACCAAAATTGGGATTCACATACTGTAGCAGTGTAAATATGAAGGCCGTTCACAAGTCCTTCACAACAGTATTTGAATTGTAGTGATTGCTTTGAGCACATAGGCTACACTGTCCACATGATTATTTGAGAATAAATAAATACAATAATTATTTATGAGAGTAAATAAATGGTAAATGGTAAATGGACAGCTAAGCCTCACCTACCGACAGACACGATCTACACAGGACCTGATCGGACCTTACTGTACATTCACCAGACATCCTGCAGATGACTAAAGAAGCATTACCATGTCAAAGCCAATTCGCCTTATTCACCTCAGCTGCCATATTGGTCAGTCTGACGTAATTGGGGGTGCGGATGCAGAAGTGCCCGTTGACTTCAATGTTAAAAGTTCACTGTAAAAACACCACTTCAAGAACCAAAATAGTCAAAAAAACAGGCTGAATACACTATCGGGGTTACAAACTCATCATTACCAGACTCTGATTGTTTTTCACTGCCGTTGTTTTCGTGTTTGGAAATACATGGGAGTGAATGCAGCTGACGGCTAACGATGGCTCATTCACCTCCATGTATTTCCAAATGCGAAAACAACGGCAGTGAAAAACAATCAGTCTGGTAATGATGAGTTTGTAACCCCGATAGTGTATTCAGCCTTTTATTTTGACTATTTCGGTTCTTGAAGTGGTGTTCTTACAGCGAACTTTTAACATTGAAGTCAACGGGCACTTCCGCATCCGCACCCCAGACTGACCAATATGGCTGCCAGGTGAATAAGGCGAATACTCTGACTTACTGTAGCTACAGTACTGTGTAAGCAGAACGGTATGACCAACAGTGTGTGCTTCCATACCGTACCAGCCTGATCAATAAGCCTCCCAGCCACAGATCCTCTGAATAACTTCCTCACTCTGTCCCATCTATAGACCATTCTTACATTCCTTCTTCTGTCATTATATAACACACTTTATACAGTAAACAAGCACTGCAGGCCAACATTCCTCCCATCAATAATTCAAACAAAAGAATGCATGCATGAACAGACGCACACACACACACACACACACGCACAGATGCACACACAAACACACACGCACGCACGCACACACACACACACACACCAAGGTTATTATAGTTAACGAAAACTAACTAAAAAACGAAAACTAGGTGTGAAAAAACATTCCAGTTAACTGAAATAAAAATAAAAACTAGACTTTACAAAAAAACGATAACTAACTAAAACTGTATTGTGTGTTTACAAAACTAACTAAATAAACTAAAATTATTGAGAAAATATCCTTAGTTTTAGTCTTTTTCATTTCATACATAAGCCTAGTATTTTGGGTGGATATGAAATCTATCCTCCATTTTATTTACCTGTGTCCCTGCGCAGAAGTGACCTGATGTGCGCCAGATGGATTGTTTCACACGGAGTGAAACAACATGCGCTTGTGAGATCAGGATGGTCTCACAAGGCTAGCGCAGAAGAAAAAAAACTAAAACTAAGCATTTTCAAAAAATAAAAACTAAACTAAACTAGCAAACCTGCTTTAAAACTAATCAAAACTAAACTGAAATTGAAAACAAAAAGTTAAAACGATATAAAAGTAAAAACTAATGAAAAAAGCAAAACTATTATAACCTTGACACACACACACACACACACACACACACAGACACACACAGACACACACACACGCACCATCTGACGGGTGACTCAGGACTAGTGAATGTGATCTTTCAGGGGGATTCAAATCCAATCAAGCAAAACAAATAAACATTTCCCCAGTAAAAAGGGGCTTTTCAAACAGCACTCAGAATCAGCCTCATTAAACAGCCTAATGAAACACACACTCTTGTGGTGTTACACAAACAAAGAGACATGCACACACCCACATACACAAACAAACAAACACACACGCATGAATTGAATTGAATTGAAACCTTTTATTGCCCCAGAGGGGAATTTGTTTAGCACACATCAAGCTTACAGAAAACATTAAAATGTACGCCCATCACCAACACCACAATGTCACACACACAATTGTCACAGGTTATTGAATACAACAAGTGCCCTAGAGTGTCAAGGTCATTCCACTACAACTCTTGAACCATGTATGCATGTACTCAACCACTCACTCACACGCGCACGCGCACACACACACACACACACACACACACACACACACACACACACACACACACACACACACACACACACACACACGACACACACACACACACACACACACACACACGCACCATTCCCATTCATCAGAGTTGTTGTTGTGTTTTAGCTGGAGGTGGGTGGTGTAGTATGTTCAAAGCCTGTCGTCATTTAAAGAAGTGCTGTTT
>NC_140247.1:9405681-9416356 GCF_949987555.1 Borostomias antarcticus | reverse complement strand
TCTATAAAGCTGCTTTGTGTGTCTTCTCTCTCCCTTCCTCTCTCTCTCTCTCTCCATCCCTCTATCCTTCCTCCCTCCTCTCTCTCTCTATCCCACCACACCACTCTCTCTCTCTCTAGACCTCCATCCCCCCCTCCCTCTCTCTCCCTCTCTCTCCCTCTCTCTCTCTCTCTCTCTCTCCCTCTCTCTCTCTCTCTAGTAAGTAAGTAAAATTCATTTATAAAGCACCTTCCATCAGACACAGAATCCCAAAGTGCTTTCCAATAATAAATAGTAACAATGGCATACATTAAAACAACAACACACAGATTAATAAACAAATGCAACGTAACCAAGTAGTATAAAAAGCAAAAACAGATTAAATAAAACCAGTAAAATGGGAACCAAACACAGGCACGCAGACAACTGTTAAAGTCAGGAGGCGCTGGAAGGGACCACATCAGGGCTGACCAAACGCCTGCCTGATTATAAACACTATCAGCTGGTTTTTAAAACAGGCACACGACTCAATAGATCTCAAAATGAAAGGGAGGGGGTTCCACAATTTGGGGGCGACTGCCTGAAAGGCGCGGGTCACTAAGAGGGTACTGGAGACGGACAGTCAACGTTTGTCAGAAGACCGGAGGGCCCGATTGGTTGAGTGAAGACCGGAGGGCCTGATTGGTTGAGTGAAGACCGGAGGACCTGATTGGTTGAGTGAGGTAAAAGGAGATCTGCGATATAGCCAGGTGACTGACCATGAAGGACTCTAAAAGTGAGAAGCAGTACTTTAAAATGCACTCTGAACTTTGAAGGGAACCAGTGCAGAGAGGCTAAAATTGGCGAAATGTGAGACTTGTTACTTCTGGTAGCTTGTAGTCAGGTAGCTGGTGGTCAGGTAGCTGGTGGTCAGGTAGCTGGTGGTCAGGTAGATGGTGGTCAGGTAGATGGTAGTCAGGTAGCTGGTGGTCAGGTAGCTGGTGGTCAGGTAGCTGGTGGTCAGGTAGCTGGTGGTCAGGTAGATGGTGGTCAGGTAGCTGGTGGTCAGGTAGCTGGTGGTCAGGTAGCTGGTAGTCAGGTAGCTGGTGGTCAGGTAGCTGGTAGTCAGGTAGCTGGTGGTCAGGTAGCTGGTAGTCAGGTAGCTGGTGGTCAGGTAGCTGGTAGTCAGGTAGCTGGTGGTCAGGTAGCTGGTAGTCAGGTAGCTGGTAGTCAGGTAGCTGGTAGTCAGGTAGCTGGTGGTCAGGTAGCTGGTGGTCAGGTAGCTCATAGTCAGGTAGCTGGTAGTCAGGTAGCTGGTAGTCAGGTAGCTGGTGGTCAGGTAGCTGGTGGTCAGGTAGCTGGTAGTCAGGTAGCTGGTGGTCAGGTAGCTTGTAGTCAGGTAGCTGGTAGTCAGGTAGCTGGTGGTCAGGTAGATGGTAGTCAGGTAGCTGGTAGTCAGGTAGCTGGTGGTCAGGTAGCTGGTGGTCAGGTAGCTGGTAGTCAGGTAGCTGGTGGTCAGGTAGCTTGTAGTCAGGTAGCTGGTAGTCAGGTAGCTGGTAGTCAGGTAGCTGGTGGTCAGGTAGCTGGTGGTCAGGTAGCTCATAGTCAGGTAGCTTGTAGTCAGGTAGCTGGTGGTCAGGTAGCTGGTAGTCTGGTAGCTGGTGGTCAGGTAGCTTGTAGTCAGGTAGCTGGTAGTCAGGTAGCTGGTGGTCAGGTAGCTGGTGGTCAGGTAGCTGGTGGTCAGGTAGCTGGTAGTCAGGTAGCTGGTGGTCAGGTAGCTGGTGGTCAGGTAGCTGGTAGTCAGGTAGCTGGTGGTCAGGTAGCTTGTAGTCAGGTAGCTGGTAGTCAGGTAGCTGGTGGTCAGGTAGCTGGTGGTCAGGTAGCTGGTAGTCAGGTAGCTGGTGGTCAGGTAGCTTGTAGTCAGGTAGCTGGTAGTCAGGTAGCTGGTGGTCAGGTAGCTGGTGGTCAGGTAGCTGGTGGTCAGGTAGCTGGTAGTCAGGTAGCTGGTGGTCAGGTAGCTTGTAGTCAGGTAGCTGGTAGTCAGGTAGCTGGTGGTCAGGTAGCTGGTGGTCAGGTAGCTGGTGGTCAGGTAGCTGGTGGTCAGGTAGCTGGTAGTCAGGTAGCTGGTGGTCAGGTAGCTGGTGGTCAGGTAGCTGGTGGTCAGGTAGCTGGTGGTCAGGTAGCTGGTAGTCAGGTAGCTGGTGGTCAGGTAGCTTGTAGTCAGGTAGCTGGTAGTCAGGTAGCTGGTGGTCAGGTAGCTGGTGGTCAGGTAGCTGGTGGTCAGGTAGCTCATAGTCAGGTAGCTGGTAGTCAGGTAGCTGGTGGTCAGGTAGCTGGTGGTCAGGTAGCTCATAGTCAGGTAGCTGGTGGTCAGGTAGATGGTGGTCAGGTAGCTCATAGTCAGGTAGCTCATAGTCAGGTAGCTGGTGGTCAGGTAGATGGTGGTCAGGTAGCTGGTGGTCAGGTAGCTCATAGTCAGGTAGCTGGTGGTCAGGTAGCTGGTGGTCAGGTAGCTGGTGGTCAGGTAGCTGGTAGTCAGGTAGCTGGTGGTCAGGTAGCTCATAGTCAGGTAGCTGGTGGTCAGGTAGCTCATAGTCAGGTAGCTGGTGGTCAGGTAGCTGGTAGTCAGGTAGCTTGTAGTCAGGTAGCTGGTGGTCAGGTAGCTGGTGGTCAGGTAGCTGGTGGTCAGGTAGCTGGTAGTCAGGTAGCTGGTAGTCAGGTAGCTGGTGGTCAGGTAGCTGGTGGTCAGGTAGATGGTGGTCAGGTAGATGGTAGTCAGGTAGCTGGTGGTCAGGTAGCTGGTGGTCAGGTAGCTGGTGGTCAGGTAGCTGGTAGTCAGGTAGCTTGTAGTCAGGTAGCTTGTAGTCAGGTAGCTGGTGGTCAGGTAGCTGGTGATCAGGTAGATGGTGATCAGGTAGCTGGTGGTCAGGTAGATGGTGGTCAGGTAGCTGGTAGTCAGGTAGCTGGTAGTCAGGTAGCTGGTAGTCAGGTAGCTGGTAGTCAGGTAGATGGTAGTCAGGTAGCTGGTAGTCAGGTAGATGGTAGTCAGGTAGCTGGTAGTCAGGTAGCTGGTAGTCAGGTAGATGGTAGTCAGGTAGCTGGTAGTCAGGTAGCTGGTAGTCAGGTAGCTGGTAGTCAGGTAGCTGGTGGTCAGGTAGCTGGTGGTCAGGTAGCTGGTGGTCAGGTAGCTGGTGGTCAGGTAGATGGTAGTCAGGTAGCTTGTAGTCAGGTAGCTGGTGGTCAGGTAGCTGGTGGTCAGGTAGCTGGTGGTCAGGTAGCTGGTGGTCAGGTAGCTGGTGGTCAGGTAGCTGGTAGTCAGGTAGCTGGTAGTCAGGTAGCTGGTGGTCAGGTAGCTGGTGGTCAGGTAGCTGGTGGTCAGGTAGCTTGTAGTCAGGTAGCTGGTGGTCAGGTAGCTGGTGGTCAGGTAGCTGGTGGTCAGGTAGCTGGTGGTCAGGTAGCTGGTGGTCAGGTAGATGGTAGTCAGGTAGCTGGTAGTCAGGTAGCTGGTGGTCAGGTAGCTGGTAGTCAGGTAGCTGGTAGTCAGGTAGCTGGTAGTCAGGTAGCTGGTAGTCAGGTAGCTGGTAGTCAGGTAGCTGGTAGTCAGGTAGCTGGTAGTCAGGTAGCTCATAGTCAGGTAGCTGGTGGTCAGGTAGCTGGTAGTCAGGTAGCTGGTAGTCAGGTAGCTGGTGGTCAGGTAGCTGGTAGTCAGGTAGCTGGTAGTCAGGTAGCTGGTAGTCAGGTAGCTCATAGTCAGGTAGCTTGTAGTCAGGTAGCTGGTGGTCAGGTAGCTGGTGGTCAGGTAGCTGTTAGTCAGGTAGCTTGTAGTCAGGTAGCTGGTGGTCAGGTAGCTGGTAGTCAGGTAGCTGGTGGTCAGGTAGCTGGTAGTCAGGTAGCTGGTGGTCAGGTAGATGGTGGTCAGGTAGATGGTAGTCAGGTAGCTGGTGGTCAGGTAGATGGTGGTCAGGTAGCTGGTGGTCAGGTAGCTGGTAGTCAGGTAGCTGGTGGTCAGGTAGATGGTGGTCAGGTAGATGGTAGTCAGGTAGCTCATAGTCAGGTAGCTGGTAGTCAGGTAGCTGGTGGTCAGGTAGCTGTCTCTCTCTCTCTCTCTCTCTCTCTCTCTCTCTTCGGATCACTGACCGCGGGGTTGTGCGATGTACCCTCCACAGCAGCGACAGGGACAATTGGACAGTAATGTTGCGTGTGATTGGCTACCAAATTGGGTGAAAAATGGGATTTATAAAAAAATAGAGCAGCTGCATTCTGGACAATTTATAAAAGGTCCAGAGCAGACCTGTTTAGCCAGGTAAATAGCAATAGTCCAGACAGGGAGAAATGAAGGCGTGGATATGGTAAATGGACTGCACTTTTCCACCTTAGCGGCACTCAAAGCACTTTACAATGGCCTCTCATTCACCCATTCACACACACATTCACACACCAATGGTGGTAGCTGCCATGCAAGGTGCTAGCCTGCGCATTGGGAGCAATTTGGGGTTAAGTGTCTTGCTCAAGGACACTTCGACATGTGGACAGTCGGAGCTGGGATTCGAACCACTGACCCTTCAATCATTGAACGACCCGCTCTACCAACTGAGCTACAACCGCCCCGATGATCATCTCCAGTTCTACCTTGGATACGTCTGATCTTAATTTGGCTATGTTCCTCAGTTGGAAGAAACAGGAACGAGTTAGCTGACTGACATGATGATTAAAAGACAAGGCTTGGTCAAAAATCACACCTACATTTCATAGTTTATGCTTAGCGCACGTGTTTAATGACCCGATGTTGTGCTTGATGTTAGGGATTTGGTTATCAGGCGCAATTATAAGGGTTTCAGTTTTCTCATCATTCAATTCAATCAATCAATCAAAGCTTTATTTGTATAGCGCATTTCATACCCAGATTGCATAAAGACCCAATTGCATAAAGTTGTCAGTCATCCGATTCTTAATGGCACCCAGGCAATCATTCAAAATAGACAATACACTACACTCATTGGGTTTAAAGGAACAATACAGTTGGATTTCATCAGCATAAAGAGGCTAAGAAAAACCTAATCTGACCAAGAGGTAACATGTGTAAAGAAAACAACACTGGTCCAAGGACAGAGCCTTGAGGGACACCACATGACACAGGGGCGGAGTCTGACATGTACTGGCCAACAGAGACTGAAAAACTATGATCAGCAAGATGATGTGAGCCAGCCCAGCGCAGATCCAGTGAATGGGGTTTGTGAGGGGGTACAGGTTGTGAGAGCAGTGAATGAATACCTCATGTGTTCATGTGATGCTCTTTCATTTCTCAAGCCAAAATATTGGTCCACCTGACATGGCAGGGGAGGGGGGTGGGGGGGGGTTATATGGCCTGTTTGGATCACACAGCGGTCCCGTGATGGATGTTAGCCATGCGTCCAGAAACAATATGGCTGCCCGTCCAATAAAAACTTGAATCACTGCACCCATACTCTGTGAAAATGTCAATACCAAATGTATATTCACCATGCTAGTGTTTACAGAGTGTGAAGTTGGAGACGACGGCCAATGTCACTACGAGGTCTAGACTGTTCTGTTCTGTAACCTGTTGCCAGTACAATTTCACAATAGCTGCGCGCTGAAGAGCGAGCCGACAAGGAGCTAATCATCCCCTCATCCCCCTCTCATCCCCTCTCATCTGTGCAACCAAACCCATTTCCCACAAGCCACCCTCCCATCTGCATCAACCCAGGGACTTTCACTCTGAAGGGAGCTGCCGCTCCCTTTCCCCGACACATAATGATCCCTGTCTGCCCCGCGTGAAGCTTCGCAGCGCCGGCTAATGCTGAGATCAGACATTAAAATGCAGCTTTAAAGACCCATGATGCTGATGACATTAAAATGCAAATGGCTCCCTGACAGCAGTGAGCGAGTGCGACTCTGAACAAGAGTCATTACCGACAACTTAACAAATCAACATAAATTTAGCTCGGGCAGGGGAAAAAAACACAGGCGGATCACCAGTGACGACAGTTAGAAAATGTTTACTGAGCACGGCATAAAAAATATGTTTGAGCCTTTGTTATTAAACCATAATAACTGCCGTAATAGCAGTGTTGGTTGTTGGTTGTTGGTTTTGTGTTTTTTATTGTGTTCTGCTGGCCAGGTCACTCTTGAAAAAGAGATTTCCTTTCATCTCAACGAGTTTTTATCCGGTTAAATAAAGGTTCAATAAAAATACACACACACAAAAAAAAAGTTGTTGCTATGGAGCGTACATGTCTTATAGCATTAGCTAGGCTTAGCTTAAACAATGCTGGCTAGGTGGTTAACAGGTTTGGACACTGACGGTCTTCCAAACCTCTGAAAGAAACTAGTTTTTCAACACACACAAAGTAAAGGTTGGGCTCTCATATCCTGAGGGAGACGAGTAGTGCTAGCAGCAGCAGCAGCTCCAAACTACCAAACAGAGCGAGCTACTGTGTACCTGTAGCCCCCCAGGGGGGTGGGGGGGGCTCGGGGCTGACTGACACGCTGGTTTAGAGACAAGACAGGGGCCTCTGGGGACCAACTAAGGAACAACTACTGCATACCGGTGCTGCGCTATTCACCGGAGATACAGCCACTATTTCAGCCGTGTGGCGGTTTGAAATCTGACTTTATTCAAGTCCGCCTGCGTGCGAGTTCTCCCTCGGTAATGAGGGCCTTGTGGAAATGCGCGTCCTAGCGTGGCGCGGAGGCATCTGCTCCGAGTCTCTGCTGAGGAGAGGAGAGAGCCGGGCTAATGGCAGCCGGGTCAGGGGGGGGTGACAGTCATCCCGCTGAGGGTGACCTGGAGCGTGGGCTGGAGGGGGCTCTCACAGTGGCGTATTTAGGCATGGGCGACATGGGCAGCCGCGGCATCTCGCAGGGGGCGGCAAGAGGAGCAGAAAAAAACTCAGCGAAAAGTAACCAAACCCCCACACCCCCCCCCCCTCTGGTTCCCCCTCCCACGCAACCTCTCCACCGAGTCCCTGCCTCTGCTCAAATTAGCCAGACACACTCCACCGCCACGGCCAACTCTGCTCAACACAGCAGGCTCCAGGAAGCAGCCGCGCGACAGGGCTTATATGGATATAAATGTACTTTATGTACTAGTACTGGCAATCAATTTTAAAAAGTAATCTAATTACATGAGATGTAATTAATTAATGAAAGTAATCACAATTAATAATTTTCTTTTTTTTTTGCTGGGAAAAGCCCTCAAATAAGATATTTCAATCGTCGTCATTGGCCAGTAGGTCTCGCCGGTCCCTGAAGACGCGCTCTCTCCGAATTCCTCCATCCACATCATCCAACAGCAGTACATATAAAACAGCTATTGTGCGTCATTAAGCATTGGAGTGGCATGCCTTTTGATACCCACCCACGGACATGATTATATGGAACAGGTGCGATTGTCATTGGCAATATATGAACCACGCACGTGATTGATTGACTGATTGATTGCTTGATTTCATTTCTGGGTATAGGAGATGATACAGTGATGACATGTAGAGGCGAGGGCACTTATTTCCGACAATGCTGCATGTCATGAAGACAGAACAGCCGGTGACACATAACATCCATAACATCTAAGACAATTAACAGCACTCATATCTGCCTGACTGAGGCATCAAACACGCGATCAGTTAAGCCCATTTCATTTATCAAATATGCATGACGATTTCTAAATAGCTTATAATAATGGCCGCCCTGCTATGACTGTGGATTCCTGAGTCAAACAATGAGGCAATGAAACACCACCAACAAACACAGCCTATTTCAGTGTAACACAGCTTACAGTGAATCATATTATCCTTATAATATATTAGCCTACACATTGCCTGAGTAAATATGTAATGCACAACAGTCCACACTTTCTTGTTGCGGAAGGCTAGACTGCGTCTAGGCACTGTCACTCACCCCGCAGTGAGAGGGCCTTCTCTACGACTAGAGTGATTGTTGCTCTACCAAAATTGGGATTCACATACTGTAGCAGTGTAAATATGAAGGCCGTTCACAAGTCATTCACAACAGTATTTGAATTGTAGTGATTGCTTTGAGCACATAGGCTACACTGTCCACATGATTATTTGAGAATAAATAAATACAATAATTATTTATGAGAGTAAATAAATGGTAAATGGTAAATGGACAGCTAAGCCTGACCTACCGACAGACACGATCTACACAGGACCTGATCGGACCTTACTGTACATTCACCAGACATCCTGCAGATGACTAAAGAAGCATTACCATGTCAAAGCCAATTCGCCTTATTCACCTCAGCTGCCATATTGGTCAGTCTGACGTAATTGGGGGTGCGGATGCAGAAGTGCCCGTTGACTTCAATGTTAAAAGTTCACTGTAAAAACACCACTTCAAGAACCAAAATAGTCAAAATAACAGGCTGAATACACTATCGGGGTTACAAAGTCATCATTACCAGGCTCTGATTGTTTTTCACTGCCGTTGTTTTCGTGTTTGGAAATACATGGGAGTGAATGCAGCTGACGGCTAACGATGGCTCATTCACCTCCATGTATTTCCAAATGCGAAAACAACGGCAGTGAAAAACAATCAGAGTCTGGTAATGATGAGTTTGTAACCCCGATAGTGTATTCAGCCTGTTATTTTGACTATTTCGGTTCTTGAAGTGGTGTTTTTACAGCGAACTTTTAACATTGAAGTCAACGGGCACTTCCGCATCCGCACCCCAGACTGACCAATATGGCTGCCAGGTGAATAAGGCGAATACTCTGACTTACTGTAGCTACAGTACTGTGTAAGCAGAACGGTATGACCAACAGTGTGTGCTTCCATACTGTACCAGCCTGATCAATAAGCCTCCCAGCCACAGATCCTCTGAATAACTTCCTCACTCTGTCCCATCTATAGACCATTCTTACATTCCTTCTTCTGTCATTATATAACACACTTTATACAGTAAACAAGCACTGCAGGCCAACATTCCTCCCATCAATAATTCAAACAAAAGAATGCATGCATGAACAGACGCACACACACACACACACGCACAGATGCACACACAAACACACACGCACGCACGCACACACACACACACACACCAAGGTTATTATAGTTAACGAAAACTAACTAAAAAACGAAAACTAGGTGTGAAAAAACATTCCAGTTAACTGAAATAAAAATAAAAACTAGACTTTACAAAAAAACGATAACTAACTAAAACTGTATTGTGTGTTTACAAAACTAACTAAATAAACTAAAATTATTGAGAAAATATCCTTAGTTTTAGTCTTTTTCATTTCATACATAAGCCTAGTATTTTGGGTGGATATGAAATCTATCCTCCATTTTATTTAGCTGTGTCCCTGCGCAGAAGTAACCTGATGTGCGCCAGATGGATTGTTTCACACGGAGTGAAACAACATGAGCTTGTGAGATCAGGATGGTCTCACAAGGCTAGCGCAGAAGAAAAAAAACTAAAACTAAGCATTTTCAAAAAATAAAAAATAAACTAAACTAGCAAACCTGCTTTAAAACTAATCAAAACTAAACTGAAATTGAAAACAAAAAGTTAAAACGATATAAAAGTAAAAACTAATGAAAAAAGCAAAACTATATAACCTTGACACACACACACACACACACACACACAGACACACACACACACACACACACACACACACACACACACACAGACACACACGCACCATCTGACGGGTGACTCAGGACTAGTGAATGTGATCTTTCAGGGGGATTCAAATGCAATCAAGCAAAACAAATAAACATTTCCCCAGTAAAAAGGGGCTTTTCAAACAGCACTCAGAATCAGCCTCATTAAACAGCCTAATGAAACACACACTCTTGTGGTGTTACGCAAACAAAGAGACATGCACACACCCACATACACAAACAAACAAACACACACGCATGAATTGAATTGAATTGAAACCTTTTATTGCCCCAGAGGGGAATTTGTTTAGCACACATCAAGCTTACAGAAAACATTAAAATGTACGCCCATCACCAACACCACAATGTCACACACACAATTGTCACAGGTTATTGAATACAACAAGTGCCCTAGAGTGTCAAGGTCATTCCACTACAACTCTTGAACCATGTACTGTATGCATGTACTCAACCACTCACTCACTCACTCACACGCACGCGCACACACACACACACACACACACACACACACACACACACACACACACACACACGCACCATTCCCATTCATCAGAGTTGTTGTTGTGTTTTAGCTGGAGGTGTAGTATGTTCAAAGCCTGTCGTCATTTAAAGAAGTGCTGTTTGCAGCTGGCTCTTTTCAGAAGCTGGGCGATAAAGCTTTTACGCCATCTGCATCTTAAAAAGGCCAAGTGCTCCAATAGTGGATTCATAGACACATTAAACATGTTAGACGAAGTGCGACACTAACAAGTCAAATGAGAACAAAATCAGGCTTATATCAAGTCAAATAAACCGGTGCTCGTTGCTACCGCACAGACACTGTATGAAAAAAACATGAAAAATCTCCAAAACATGCAAGACTTTGAGCCCTGGAGCCGAAACCACTAGCTTCCTCTCACATCTCTTCAACCAGTAGGAGAGAGAGGGAGAGGGAGAGGGAGAGGGAGAGGGAGAGGGAGAGGGAGAGAGAGAGAGAGGGAGAGGGAGAGGGAGAGAGAGAGAGAGAGAGAGAGAGAGAGAGAGAAAGAGAGAGAGGGAGAGGGAG
>NC_140247.1:9368181-9398181 GCF_949987555.1 Borostomias antarcticus | reverse complement strand
GCAGGGCTGGGTCAGGGAGGGGGCTGTGTCTGAGGCAGCTCTGAGGAGGAAGCTGAGCACAGAGCCCCTATGTGTGCCCCCCCCTCGGCCTAACCCCCCCTCCAAAGGCTCCAGTGTGCCCCCGAGTCCGGGGCCGGAGGGGCGGGAACAGGGGTGCTCTCTGTGCCTCTGGAGGGGAAGGGTGGGGGGGTGCGGCCGCTAGCCTGCCGTGTGTGTTTTGGGGGTTAGCAGTAGGCCCTGGCATTGGGGGGGTTGTGTGTTCGTGTGCCACAGCGGTGTTTGCAGTCTGGGAGGAGTCCCCCGCATGAAGGCTGTGAAGTGGGCAGACTAGGCCGAGAACCCGGGCCAGCCGGCAGCTTCAAGGACGGTTGAACACACACTCCTCACACTCGCTCACACTCGCTCACACCAGAACGCACACGCAGGGCTCGGTGCGACAACAAGGAGCCTGTTCAATTCCAGCAGGTCGTAGCGGAGTTGAAGTGGGCAAAGATAGAGGGCAGGAGAGAGAGAGAGAGAGAGAGAGAGAGAGAGAGAGAGAGAGAAAGAGAGAGAGAGAAAGAGAGAGAGAGAGAGAAAGAGAAAGAGAAAGAGAGAGAGAGAGACAGAGACAGAGAGAGAGAGAGAGAGAAAGAGAGAGAGAGAGAGAGAGAGAGAGAGAGAGAGAGCAAGAGAAAGAGAGGTACAGAGAGCGGGATAGAGACAGGGAGAGAGAGAGATAGAGAAAAAGAGAGATAGAGAGAGACCGAAACAGGGAGAGACAGTGAGAGAGAGAGACAGGGAGAGAGAGACAGGGAGAGAGAGACAGGGAGAGAGAGAGAGAGAGAGAGAGAGAGAGACAGGGAGAGAGAGAGAGAGAGAGAGAGAGAGAGAGAGAGTGTGTGTGTCTGCATGCATGAATCTTAAAACAAGCTCCCCATCTGAGAACATTACGGAGGGCTTACAGCTGACTTGTTTTTCTCCATTGATTGGAGCAGAGCAGAGGTTTTGTGTGCGTCAGCCGAGCTGAACAGAAGGAGGTCTGCTGTTTGCATTCCCTCCCTGTTCTGGAAGCAGAAACTCACTGACCAGTGACTCAGCACCACCAACACTCAAACCACTGGTCCAAAAAGTTTATCTCAACTCCAACTTTGTGAGTGTGTGTGTGTGTGTGTGTGTGTTTGTTCTTTTGTTCTCCCACACAGCCTCCCTTCTCCATTCCCTTCGTGGCTCCCTGTAGCAGCTCACATCCAGTTTAAAATTCTGGTGCTAGCCTACAGGGCAATGAAAGGAACAGCCCCCTCCTACCTCCACCCCCTCCCGACCGCTACGCTCTGCTACCCTGTCACTCCGAGGCCCCGGGGTCACGGCTCTTCTCTGCCCTGGCCCCGCAGTGGCGGAATGAACTGCCCATTGACATCAGGACAGCAGAGTTGCTACCCATCTTTCGCCGTAGGCTCAAAACTCACCCCTTCAAAACTGACCTCAAGAATGACCACCTGGATCCTTCCTCTTAAAGCGCCTATTGTATTTATGTTTTGCTACTCATGCACTTTTGCTTTAGAACTAGATTATGCTCTTAGTCACTAAAAAGATGCACTTGTGAGTTGTGGCGAGTAGTAGTACACTGACTACCTACGTTAAATGCAATTGTATTGTAAGTCGCTTTGAATAAAAGCGTCTGCTAAATGACTGCAATGTAATGTAATGTGTGTGTGTGTGTGTTTAATCCACAATCCCTTCTTTTGTTTCTGACACATAGAACATTCTGGAGCCAACGCATGCAAAGAAAGAGAAGAGGAGGATGAAGCTTTGAGAAGCTCATCCGTGTGAAGTAAACGTTCTCCGAATCATCCATCGCTCCGTAGACACGGACGGACCTTCACTAGCAGGCCTGAGTGCTTTTCACCCAGTAACGTTCAGCTCACTCATTAACGCTCATCGTCAGTGTTCAACACTTAACTGAACTAAAAGCGTCTCCCAACAACTGCCGCCTCATATTAGAGAGCCTTCGAGGGTCACAGTGGACACGGCGTCTCATATTAGAGAGCCTTCGAGGGTCACAGTGGACATGGCGTCTCATATTAGAGAGCCTTCGAGGGTCACAGTGGACACGGCGTCTCATATTAGAGAGCCTTCGAGGGTCACAGTGGACACGGCGTCTCATATTAGAGAGCCTTCGAGGGTCACAGTGGACAGGGTGGTCTAACAAATTTTCGCTCCCGAGGAAACGAATATTAATCTATTGAATCGCTCTCCACTGAATGATTTTCTTATCATTTTTGTATAACCCTAACACTAACCCTAACACTAACCCTAACACTAACACTAACCCTGACCCTAACCCATCCGGGGACCAGGCCTGGCAGGGTAGTCGTTTTTCGGGAGGCAGTCGTTTCCCCGGGCGGTTCCCCGGTGGGGCAGTCGGCGTTCCAAGTTCCGTCCAGTCCAGAGAGAAATTAGTTTCGTCCAGTCCAGAGCGAAATTGTTCTGAAATTCACTCTGTGTAGAGCGATTCAATAGATTAAATACATTTCGTTTTTTGCCGGAACGAAAAGTCGTGATGTACGGTTGCAGTGGACGCTCTCAGCGCCACACAGCTCCATGGCTCCCGTGTCTCCCTGGGTCCCCTCCCTCGTCTGGGGCCTCCCCTCCCCGGGTCCCCTCCCTGGTCTGGGGCCTCCCCTCCCAGGTCCCCTCCCTCGTCTGGGGCCTCCCCTCCCCCTCATCTGGGGCCTCCACTCCCAGGTCCCCTCCCTCATCTGGGGCCTCCACTCCCAGGTCCCCTCCCTCGTCTGGGGCCTCCACTCCCAGGTCCCCTCCCTCATCTGGGGCCTCCACTCCCAGGTCCCCTCCCTCATCTGGGGCCTCCACTCCCTGGGTCCCCTCCCTCATCTGGGGCCTCCACTCCGCAGGCGAATCCATTCCCAGGGTTATTTGCTCCGCTCTCTGCCTTCCTGACAGCCGGGAGGCCATTAAGATCGTTAGTCGAACCTCCAGACGCTGTTTTGTCAGCAGAACGCTCCCCAGAGCGAGGCGCTCGGCCGGGCGGGGGGGGGGGGCGGGGGGGGTTTCTCACGCTCTGCCCTTCCTCACCGAAATATATGGGTTCAATTTGAGAGTCTGTCGGCGCAGTGTGGGCGCGTGGGATGGACCGAGCTTAAGAGAGCGAGAGTCAATCCACCTCCGACTAATTCGGTGGAAGCCAGGCGTTTCAGATTCATCTGGCGCTGTCTCGACCAGAAGCCTGAGTCACACACACACACACACACACACACACACACACACACACACACACACACACACACACACACAGGGTCATTCAGCTCTCTGTTGACGCAAGTGCAGCCATTCAGTCACACGACGGGTATGTTTGCGCGGCGCCGGCGGTCGATCGTGCGACGGTGATCGGGTCGGCTGAGGGGTGGCGCTCTGGGCCGGGCCCTCCCGCACGCCGCACGGCTTCACACCGCTACGGAACGAGAAGAAACGGCGCCGGAGTCGGTGAGTCACGGCGTGCGTCAGCGAGCGGGAGGGGGGGGGGCATGGCATCTTCCTTTCAGCACGACAAGAACGCTAAGAGGACTCGAACCGCCCACACACGCACACACACACACACACACACACACACACACACTCCGAAATGAAAAGAAAAAAGGACACACTAAAATAAACGGGTGTCAAGCGAGCGAGACCGCTAAAGAGACGCGACCAATCCGCCGCTCGCAGACCGCCGCGTGAGCGCGCAGAGGCTCCGCCTCCGTCCACGCGGATTATCCCGCGAGCGCGAGGAGGAGGAGAAGGAGGAGGAGGACGAGGAGGAGGAGGGGGAGGGGGAGGGGGAGGGGGAGGGGGAGGGGGAGGGGGAGGGGGATGAGGAGGAGGAGGAGGGGGAGGGGGATGAGGAGGAGGAGGGGGAGGGGGGGAGGAGGAGAGGAGGAGGAGGAGGAGGAGGAGGAGGAGGAGGAGGGGGAGGGGGAGGAGGAGGAGGAGGGGGAGGAGGAGGAGGAGGAGGAGGAGATAATCTGAACTCTAATCAAAAGGCGAGGTGGTGGTCCGCGGTGGCGAGGTAAGACCCCCGTGTTCTCTGAGGAGAAGCGAGCGTGGGGGGAGGGGGGGCAGAGCAGGTGAATACATACAGGCGGGGGAGAGCTGGCTGCGATATCAAACGGCCGCCTCATCACGGCGCCGGAGCACGCACCCCCCCCCCCCCCCCCCCCCACCCCACCCCACCCCACCCCACCACACACACACACACACACTGCCACCCCGCCCCCCAGCTGTAATGCTCGGGTGCGCTCCGTTTCAGATCAGGCCCTCAGGAGCGCGATCGTATCAGCAGGGCTGAGGAGAGAGGCAGGCTGACCAATAGGAGATGGGGGATGTGTGTGTGTGTGTGGGGGGGGGGGGGTGTTGGTGACTCGATCGGAACCGCCCCCCCCCCCCCGGTGATAACGGTGATATTAGTCAGTGTGGAAGGAGGAAAGGATACAGTAGATCCTTCTCTTGCCAGAAGACGAACCACTACCTGGTTCTAGAGGGTACACACACACATACACACACACACATATACACATATATACACGCACGCGCGCGCACACACACACAAACAACACAGGGTCAACCGAATCATTACATTATTCACAGCTGTGAGTCATTGGGACTGAGACTAGTGGTGTGTGTGTGTGTGTGTGTGTGTGTGTGTGTGTGTGCGTATCTGTCTTTGGCGCATGCATACGGGGACCTTTAGAGATCAAACAGGCAGACACCAGAAATGTCCATCCCCCTTTGCTCTCTGTAAAGCGCATTGTGTTCCCATCGTGTACACAAATAAAGTTTGATTTGATTAAGTCGGAAACACAAACACTACACTTCTTAATACGCCAGCGGTCCTCACACTGACTGAACCAACTCCAAAAAGATGTCGCCTCAAGGACAGGGTGATATTTATATAATTCTTCTGGTGACGAGCGCATGAATGGCTCCCTTTTTAATTAATTCTCCCTTCAAGCGGAAAGCCGCTCCGGACTGCAGGTAGGCAGAAACACACAATAGTGTGGCTGAAAGGCTCTCAAGGTTTAACAGTTATCAGAGTAAATGTATCTATTTTAATGCTGCTTTTACCACAGCTTTAATTGTGTTCATAATATCTTAAACTGTTCTTAATTTGCATTCGATTTTTTATTTTAATTTTAATTTTATTGTTTCTTTGAAATCTGTTCTCTGTGTTTAAATGATATATTTTTTTAGCGATCTATTTTTATGTTAATGGTTCGTACTGTATGAATGGTGCTATAGAAATAAAATGACATGGACATTGACTGTCACGCTATGGCATTGGGGGTGGAATAAATTATGATTTATTATGACTGATATGTCCAAGGACTAAAACACTTGCACGCACACATTTTCATTTACATATACATGAAGGCCGGCCTTTATTAAGGAACTTTTGATCAAGTGAGTTCGGTGAGGGTCCACACCCTTCCTGTTGAGGACTATTAGAGACCCAAACAAGTCGGCCATTTAGTTGTCCTACTTAGAGGGTTTGGGGGGGGGGGGGGGCAGCTGCCTACCTGGCTGGACACATGGACCCTCTGTTCAGCCCCTGAGTACCGGCGTCCACCAGCAGGCCAGGAGCACACACAGGGTTTACTGTGCATGTTTGTGCGAGGGAACGTATGTGTGCAGCTCCAACACTGGGCCCACTGTAACATTGAGGGTCATTACAGGGGCGTGCGTGTGTGTGTGTGTGTGTGTGTTTGTGTGTGCGTGTCAATTTGAGGGTCGTGACGGTGAGGACGAGGTCTGGCACAATCTGTTAATTAGGGTAATGACCTCATAACGAGGAATCAAAACACTGGCGCCGGATCAAAATACAGGACAAAGATCAACACAGGGTTTGAATATGCTGCTACAGGCGGGCGAGCGGGCACAGCCCCTGCCACTGTCTATAGGGGAGAGAGAGAGCTGGTACATCCCAGATAGCAAGCGGATCTGGGCCATATACAGGCCAGATCTGGCCCTTGTGGCTTAGTTCCGGCCCATATATGGCCCAGAATCAGAGAGACAGGAAGAGAGAGAGAGACTGGGAGAGCGAGAGAGAGAGAGAGAGAGAGAGAGAGAGAGAGACTGGAAGAGAGAGAGAGAGAGAGAGAGAGAGAGAGAGTGAGAGAGAGACTGGGAGAGAGAGAGAGAGAGAGAGAGAGAGAGAGACTGAGAGAGAGAGACTGGGAGAGAGAGAGAGAGAGAGAGAGACTGGGAGAGAGAGAGAGAGAGAGAGAGAGAGAGACTGGAAGAGAGAGAGAGAGAGAGAGTGAGAGAGAGAGAGACTGGGAGAGAGAGAGAGAGACAGAGAGAGAGAGAGACTGGGAGAGAGAGAGAGAGACTGGGAGAGAGAGAGAGAGAGAGAGAGAGAGAGAGAGAGAGACTGGAGAGAGAGAGAGAGAGAGAGAGAGAGAGAGAGAGAGAGAGAGAGGTGAAATATAAGCCGTGACTCCCCGTGGTGAGAGGAGTCAGCCCGTCAGCCTCCCTCCCGCCTCGCTGCTGCCTGTTCCTCAGTGGGGGGGCAGTGGGGGGGGATGGGGGGGATGGCTTTCTCCTCTAAAAGGGCAGTCTGCATTTCCTGAGGCCGCGTTTCACGCAGCTGTCAAAGCCCTGACGCCCCCCCCCCCTGTCTGGCTCCCACTACCGGGCCGACAGGGCAGCCCGGGGGGCGGCGTCGGCCGCGCCCTACCTCTTCATCTGGGGGAGAGGGGGCGGGGCCGGCGGGCGGGAAGTGGTGTACCGTCATCCAGGGATACCGGCGTCTGCCCGTTTCGAGTTCTGCCGCCGCGACGCTCGACTCCGGACCCACCGGCGCCTCCCGCGTCGTCACAACGACGCCCCCGCGAGCGAGACGGGGGCTGCGGCCCCGCCCTCTACCCCCCTTCTACCCCCGCCTGTCCGCTCTGGGGTCTGTCCGGGGGGTGGGTTTACAGCGGGGTAACCGCTGCCCTCCTAATCCCTGCACCTGGACTGGTCAATGGGCGACAGAGCGGTCACTTCCCTGGGACAGCGGAGGGCGCGTGCGTCCCGGACAGACAGGGGTCGCGACCTCCTTCCTGAGGCCGGCACCCCCCTGGCCAGTCGGGACTGAACCTGTGTGTCTGTGCTGGACAGGGAAGAAGAGATTCACCAGCATCGGTCACGGGTTGAGCGCAAAACTTCGTAAGAGAATCGCATTGAAGGTCAGTCCGACGGGTCTCGAAGCATTTGCTACGGTCGGCAGAAATCAAGGACAACAGCACTTGTGTGTGCTGCATGCACCCCCCCCCCCCCCCCCCCCACACACACACACACACATACACACACACTCACTCACAGGGGAAGCGACTGTCCATAAAGTCAAATGTGAGGGTCATTGGTCTTAAGCTGTGTGTGTGTGGGCGCGTGTGTGCGCGTGTGTGAGTGTTGACCAGAGACTGGCTCCTCCTCTTGGCCCAGCCTCTCTGAGGACAGCCAATCAGGGATCCCGTTTGTGAGTCACGTGATCAGCCTCTACATGGGGTCACTGAAGAATGGAGGAAGGACAACAAGCAGCTAACTGGCCCGGTCAGAGCAGCGGACACAGCGGTGAGGCCAAGCCTTGGGGAGCCGCGCGTGTGTGTGTGTCTGTCTGCGTGCGGGCATGTGAGTGTGTGTGTGAAATGTGTGTGTTAGGGGTGGCTGTAGCTCAGTTGGTAGAGCGGGTCGTTCAATGATCGAAGGGTCAGTGGTTCGAATCCCAGCTCCTCTTGTCCACATGTCGAAGTGTCCTTGAGCAAGACACATAACCCCAAATTGCTCCCAATGAGCAGGTTAGCACCTTGCATGGCAGCTGCCGCCATTGCTGTGTGAATGTGTGTGTGAATGGGTGAATGAGAAGCCATTGTAAAGCGCTTTGAGTGCCGCTAAGGTGGAAAAGCGCTATATAAGTGCAGTCCATTTACCATTTACCACGTTAAAATACTGAGAAACCCTATTGGGACGTTACATATTTCCAATCAGGTGTGCGATGTGTACCTGTGACCCCCCCAGGGGAACCCCATTCCAGGCTAGCTAACGTGCGATGTGATGACCCTCTCTCCGGGAGCGCAGAGAGAGACGCACACACATCGTGGGGGGGAGACCGCACTGGCTCTTCTTCTTCGTTGGGGTGTGGATGTTTCACCCCTCACCCCCCCATCAGTAGCTGCGATTAACCGCCGTAAGCGAAGCGAAGTCTGCCCACCGAGAGCGGGCAGTCTTCGTCTGCCACAGGCTGGGAGAGCAGCCGGCGGAGTTTGCTCAGAATTCCCAGAATCCTCCAGCTGAACTCCGAAGGGCTCGCCGCACTGGAAGTTCGATTGGTACAAAGAGCACGTCACTATTTCACACTGTAAACAAGCCCCCGTACTAAGAATATATACATTCTCACCTTCGTGGAGAGGTGTGGGGGGATAGGGTGAATACTGTTTCTCCTTTCTTTTCGTTTACATCCCGTCTCATGTCCCTGAACATTGAGAGGATCCCGGTGGAGATGCCTGGTCTTCTCTTATAGACTAAGAAGGGAAGCCCTCAGTCAAATAGCCCTCTGCTCTGATCAAATATGAAAGTGTGTGTCTCCGGAACAGCAGAGTGAACTCCCCTCACTACCATGTCGGGGCTGAGAACGAGACAGGAAGCTCTCTGTCGAATGGACCTCTTCTCTGATCAAATATGAATATACCTGCTTCCTGTTACAGCGGAGCGAATTCCTCTCATGTCGTGCTGCTGGAGACGCTCGTGTTTCAGCTGCCGGTGCTGCCGGCGGCGGTAAAAGACACCGCGGGTCCCTTAAGTGACAGTTTACCTCAGAATCCTCCTCTTGACAGCGCAACACACGCTGTTCACTTCCTGCCACGCATTTTCTTTCATAAATCACCTCTCTAAACATGCAGTACCCACGCGTGTGCAAACACTGTACACGCTATAGTACAGCAGGACTAACAGCACCTCTCTCTCTCTCTCTCTCTCTCACACACACACACACACACACACACACACACACACACACACACACACATACACACACACACACACACGGTATAACACTGTCAACTACAGATAGTGATTCACTGTACTTGAACTGTTGAAAGAGGACAACTCCCTCTTAGAAGACAAAGTATCAAGAACCTGTGCACTAATGTGTGTGCAGCCTGTCAAAACAACAATAACAACAACACACAACAACAACAACAACAACAACACACAACACATATAAACATATCATTCGTCCCCAGACATTCAGCGGGAGTAGCAGCCCTAGAGGAGGGACAGCAGCAGCACTATTTCATCTTTCCTGACAGAACATGTTGATATTTGGTTTGATTTATTTGTGTTTTCCCAGCTCACTGAGGCCTGACAGCTTACAGCACAATAAATGCATTAGAGACAATATTATGCATTCTACAGCCAACTACAGTTTCACATTGCATTCTGCCACTGTAAGTCCATCTGGCATTGTGGACATGCCTGCTTGAATTAACATTACATTACAGTCATTTAGCAAGACACTTATCAAAAGTGACTTACAATAATTGCATTTAACGTAGGTAGTCAGTGTTTCTTAATAAGTGATGAAGAGCTAGCCAAGATAGCAAGCGGATCTGGGCCATATACAGGCCAGATCTGGCCCTTGTGGCTTAGTTCCGGCCCATATATGGCCCAGAATCATTACACATCCGCTTGCTATCTGGGAGTGCTGAGGCCTATAGGTCCATGAGTGGAATAATATAAATAGGAGGCTTTAAGAGGTAGGGTCCTGGTAGTACTTCTTGTGTTTTTTGGGGGGAGAGCGGTGTGTGTAGGCTAGGCTACTGAAGTTGGAGTGTTCTCGAAATCTGCAGCACTACACTGACGTGAGAAATATGAACCTGTGTGAAGTGCATAACGAGAGAGATGTCAATTTGACTTGACTAAGCACAGTAGGCTGTGACTCTGTAATTATCGGTCCCATGCGGTGGAGACTAGAGATAGAGAGACAGAGAGGGAGAGAGAGGGAGAGAGAGAGAGAGAGAGAGAGATAGAGAGAGAGAGAGACTTGTGTACAGAACAGCAAACCAGCATCTTCAAAGCATAATATACCTGTCCTTTAGAGATCTGCTATAGCCTGCTGCCCACTTCTCAGCGGTCAGAGATCGTTTAAAGACATGCTTAAGTTTATTCTAAATCCACATCCGGCAATAGGCTACACAAGATTATGACTGTCAGGGAAGATAAAACTTGAGGAAAACTTGTGGTGAGAGTTTATCGTCTGGTCTAGTCTGCGTTACCATATAGCCTAGAACAAGTTGCGGCCAACAAGCTCGTTCATAACGGCTCGTCGGGCAGATATTGCACATGATGGTCCACTGGTTTTCAACAGGCTGTAGCCTAACGCACAATGTGTGTATATTGTGTAGGCCTACGCGTGGTTGTCTATTATGAACTCAAATGACTGATAGATAATAGACAATTTGAAAGACGACACAGGACAGGTGGACACAGTCACGCGCTGTCATAGGCTGCAGGCAAACTCAACTGTCACACGTTCATTCATAGAAAATATCCTAGTAAACCTAAACCACAGGCTATGAATGCAGCAAAGCAGTCTAATCCTACCTTACATCTCTCCCACTGCAACTTTGAACTCTATGGACCTGATCGACTGTCGCCTAGCCAACATCTACCGATATCTGGTGATGAACTGTCACGTTTCAGGCAACTTTAAATAAACAGCATTAGTGTTCTCATGTGTGAATAAATATATTAAAATCCTACCTGCACCGCTCCGTTTTCGATTGTCCCTGTGGTCTTCCGTACCCAACATCTTTCGAAACGATGTGACAAGACTGACCAGATCCGAGCTCGCGCCGTGGTGGAGAGGCTGGTGAGAGAGCTCGCGCGCACACTGCACGAATGCGCATCCGAGAGATGTCAGCACGTTGACCGGCAGGAATGTATGTCAATAAAAATACATTAAAAACGAATAAAAAGTAGGCTAAGGTTTAGGAAATGTTGTGTAGTTGTGCATGTCTTTCAATTGCGTTTAAATTATATTATGCTGTAGGTGGACAGTCGCGCACGCGTGTGTGTGTGTGTGTGTGTGTGTCTGCGCGCGCGCGTGTGTGTGTATGCGTGTGGGTGTTTATTTATTTGTTATAGTTTCTTTTCATTTAATTTGATTACATTTCAGGACACTTCCTTACAAGGGCGTAGGTTTGCGTATGGACGGTCGGGACATGTCCCTACCAACATTTTGGGAGGCCCAAATTGTCCCTACCAACTTTTAAGCAACCTTGTTCACATTATCTTTGGAGTGCACTTATATTAGATAATTTAGATGGCCTTCCCATAGTTTGGAAGGACAGAATTAGCCGTACCATTTTGAGTGAGTTTGCATTATGTTCGGAGTTACATTAGACCGTTAACCTACCCCTTTCCTCCACCGTGAATGTGCCATCCCAGTATTTTTTTTTGGCTCATTTGGCTGAGATAGATTGTTGCATTTTCGCTGGATCTGAAGACCAACAGCCTTACAGACAAGCAAGCAAGCCATACTGTACAGTTGTGATTCTGACAGCCGTTTAGGTACAACCACCACAATGTCGCCTCCCCCTCCGAAGAGGATGAGGGATATCAGGAGCTTTTGCTCCGCAACTGTAAGTAACCTTAGCGTTAGCAAGGTTAGCTCCCTCCTAAGCACTTATTGTATTGTTTTTATTGTATTGCACTGTACTTTAGATTGCTATACTTGCACTTTGCCTTCAGCACTAGATTATGCTCTTGGTCACTTGTTTTAGAAAGAAGATGCACTTGTGAGTTCTGGCAAGTAGTAGTACATTGGCTTGTCCTACATTAAATACAATTATTGTTAGTTTCTTTGTTTAAAGGCGTCTGCTAAATGACTGACTGTAATGTAGCTAGTTACTGGTAAACTAAGTAGCTAACGTTAGGCTTTAGCCACATGAAAACCAGCTAGGTTGGTGCTAGCTAAAGTTACCTAAACAAACATCACTTGTCTTTCCATTGTGGGAAATTATCAACTAGTGATATAAGCTGGCTAGCTAGTGAACTGCTATCATCCTGTATCATTAGGATAGCAGCAGCCATTACATTACTATACATTAGATGCCCACCAGAGATTTAATTGAATGGGACATCATGGCGTCCTCACAACTAACGACCGTTAGTGTCAGCATACTAGCCGATGGGCTATTAGCTAGCTATAGCTTTGTCAAACCCAGTCTGTGCTAAACGTGATGCTAATTTTCACTATATTAAATTCCCATTAACTTATGCTAAAAAACATCAGTGATATTAAAGTCGTCAGTTTTGATTAAAAAAATAAATACATTGTTTTAGCCTGACGGGTTCTTGTTACAATTATACGGGAAACTGAATACTCATAAGGTAACGTTATCTAGAGGTTAGCCGGCCCGTGAGAGCCGTTAACGTTACTTTTATGAGGACTCAGGTCTGTTTTTCTTTATACAAGCCCGTCCCTGTGTACAGTTATTAGCTAACGTATACTTGCTTACTGGAATCTCATAATTTTCCTCTCACTATATTGGCCGGAGGGTGTTTTAAATAAAGTAGTGTATGTTGAAGTACATGGGATTTATTTTTTCTAACTATGGTATCAAATTGGTTATACAGGATTGTGTTGTTTCTCAATTAGTATTGCCTACTAAATGTCTGGTATTTTGTGACTCCCCTAATGGACAGATATATCAATTTATGAGTTGTATGTCAGTCTAAAAATCCAATGAAAATCTACATTTTTATCAAATCATTTTTATATATGAAACGGCAGCAGTCGAGAGAGAGAGAGAGAGAGGAGGGACCCAGCAGCAACTGAGAGAGAAAGAGTGGAGGGACGCAGCAGCAAAAGTAGAGAGAGTGCAGCAGCAGCAGGCAGGATGTGATACACTAAGAACATTGTATTAGTATTATTCAATTTCATAAATATATGCATATTTAAGAGGTTTAACCTCTCGTCCCCAGCAAAAATTGTGTATGCAGCCTACACTGTTATATGGTCCCTAACAATGTTGAAACCAAACCTACGCCCTTGCTTCCTTATAGCGCCGACTATATTACACAGTTTGTTTTGAATAAGCACAGTGAAATATGCCCACTGACAGATCCACCCGTCAATCATGTCAGAGCCTAAAAGAAATCAAGCACTAATGTGACGCCTATACATTTAACGCATAATGAGATGACCCCTCAGCATATCCATATCCCATAGCCTAAATCTACCTGTAATTCACTCCCTTCTAACTCTTAGAAAATCTAATATGATATCCTGTTGGAGGTGTTAAGGATAAACATATGACGTTCGAATATTGACATTGAATATCGACATTAAAACTCATTGGAACGAGAAAACAACCATGAAAAGGCTTTTACATGTTGTTGAATGGATTTCAAATAAACAGGCAAAACGAAAAGATAAGATTCGATCTCCTTGGACACTCATTGGTGGGCCTATTGGTCCGTAACGAACAGACTCAATCTTAACGACATTGAGCGTGCGAGTGGGGGGAGCTCGTTGTCAGCAGCCGGTTGATGGATGCTAGTCTGGCTACTTTAGTAGTAGATATGTATGTCCTTATGCAAGCGAATGAGATGGCAGTCAGCGCGTTCATAAAAATAACCCGCGAGAGTGAACACGGCGACCACTGAGCAGGTAACACAACACTTTCACCAGCACCGCGACCTCTTATCCACCAGTCCGCTGCCAGAATGGACGGTAGATCATTTATACACCCTTTTGACACGTTGTTCATCCTCCACACCACCTCCACCCTCTCTCTACAGTGCCCTACAGTGCCCATGCAGTCAGAGGTCTTATTAAAATGGAGGAGATCCATCCCATCAGCCCCCTGAGTGGCCCCACTGTCCAGATCATCACACAGCCGTGATTCTATTCATCATTGATCATTCATCATTGCTGCTGATAAGGTTTCAACTTGAAGTCAATTATTGCTTGTGCCATGAAAAAAGAAATCCACAACCTTCGCCTGGTCTTCCTCCCTGGTCTCCCTCCCCTCTCTCCCTCCCCTCTCTCCTCCCCTCTCTCTCCCTCCCCTCTCTCTCTCCCCCCTGCTCTCCCTCCCCTCTCTTCCTCCCCTCTCTCTCCCCCCTCCTCTCCCTCCCTCTCTCTCCCTCCCCTCTCTCCCTCCCTGCTCTCCCTCCCCTCTCTCCCTCCCCTCTCTCTCTCTCCCTACTCTCCCTCCCCTCTCTCCTCCCCTCTCTCTCCCTCCCCTCTCTCCCTCCCTTCTCTCTCTCTCCCTACTCTCCCTCCCCTCTCTCCCTCCCTGGTCTCCCTCCCCTCTCCCTCCCCTCTCTCCCTCCCCTCTCTCCCTCCCCTCTCTCCCTCCCCTCTCCCCTCCCCCTCCCCGCCTCTCTCCCTCCCCTCTGTCCCTCCCCTCCCTCTCTCTCTCTCTCTCTCTCTCCCTCCCTGGTCTCCCTCCCTGGTCTCCCCCTCTCTCTCTCCCCCCTCTCTCCCCCCCCTCTCTCCCCCCTGCTGCCCCCCCCCTGGCCATGCTCACACCTCCATTTTCGTTCACCTGGTTGCCACAGTAACAGCTTCGAAAGTAACGTCAGTCTGTGCTTTAGAATTCCTGTTTAAATGTAGGCTTTAAGGCCGACATGAATAGAGGAGGGCAAAGAAACAAAAGCACTTCAGGCAGCTGATTAACCCTAGTGTGAGTGCAGACAAAATGGAATATGTAACGAGTGAAATGAAAATGTTATGTTAAAATGACGGACTGGAATGGAAAGTGGGCAATTGGGCTCTTTGGTTCCATTTAGACATGTCTGTCTCTTTGACCTTCACACACTGTGCATCCACTATGAACCATTTCTCTCCACAGCATTTTTTCAAACAGTTTCAAGACCATAATTTTCATGCTTGATGGCATTCATTACAATATTTAGTAGGCCTATCTATAAACCTGTATTACTGTACTGTAAGTGGGACAGATGAACTCAAAACATTGCCAAATGGCAATTGTTCATGAGTTGGGTAGCCTATTTGATGTCCTTGTTGTTGGTGAGCATAAACTTACTTTCGTTATATCGTTTTATACGCTCCAATACATTAGTGAGTAGGGCCCAATCCCAATACCCCACCATAGCCCTACCCCTACATTTAGCATGTAGGGTAGTGTGTCCCATTCCTTTCAGCTTCTAGGGCTAGGGGCCATATCGAGGGCTAGTGGACGTTCAAACAGCCCTCCAAAACGAGGGTTAAGTGTGTAACGGAAACGGACGAGATGGCAATTTGCACCCTAAACCCCCCCCCCCCCCCCCCACCCCCCTCCCCCACCGAACGGGCACGATGACACGTACGTCCCTCCCTCCCGCTCAGCAGGGTCCAGTTTGCCGGGGCAGCCAGGCAGTGTTGGGTTCCTGGGTCCAGTTTGCTGGAGCAGCCAGGCAGTGTTGGGTTCCTGGGTCCAGTTTGCCGGGGCAGCCAGGCAGTGTTGGGTTCCTGGGTCCAGTTTGCTGGAGCAGCCAGGCAGTGTTGGGTTCCTGTGCATTGCCCTTGGCAGTGGTTTTAATTAGAAGCGTCCAGTGGGTTTCGCCGTGTAGCTAATTACACCAGCTGTCCAGAACCACGAATAGCCCAAAACCATTTAGAGGAAAGCTGGGCCGCCTCACTCTGTTCGCACTCTCTCATCTGTCATTCCTGTTCTTTACCCAGTTCCATTTCCCCTCGTGGCTCCTAGGGACCCTTGGCTCAATCAATGGCTGCAACTGCAATTGCAAGTGGATCTACTGCCCTGGAACGCCGCCCAGGTCAACTCCTGGGTACTGAAGTGATTTTGTTGAATATGGTTATTTGGACAGACATTTGGAGAGAGGAAATTGATATCTCCCGGTTCACTTTATTTGAAAAACGCAACGTTTTGACCCTTGGGTCTTCATCAGGCAACGTCAGGAAGGAACAGGACATAACAGGAAGTTGCCTGATGAAGACCTAAGGGTCGAAACGTTGCGTTTTTCCAATAAAGTGAACCGGGAGATATCAGTGTGCGGATCTCTCCTCTCTCCTCACGTATGTACTCTAAGATCCGGCCTCTGGCCTAGTAAGGTTGGATGTGCACACAGCCATTTTGACTTTTGTCTATTTGGACAGACGTGCCGCTTGGCCAGCTTGAAGTCAATTATTGCTTGTGCCATGAAAAAAGAAATCCACAACCTTCGCGCCTGGTCACCCTCCCCTGCTCTCCCTCCTCTGCTCTCCCTCCTCTCTCCCTCCCTGCTCTCCTCCCTGCTCTCCCCCCTCTCTCCCTCCCTGCTCTCCCTCCTCTGCTCTCCCTCCTCTTTCCCTCCCTGCTCTCCTCCCTGCTCTCCCTCCTCTGCTCTCCTCCCCTCTCTCCCTCCGCTCTCACCCTCCCTGCTCTCCTCCCCTCTCTCCCTCCTCTGCTCTCCCTCCTCTCTCCCTCCCTGCTCTCCTCCCTGCTCTCCCTCCTCTTTCCCTCCCTGCTCTCCTCCCTGCTCTCCCTCCTCTGCTCTCCCCACTTTCTCCCTCCCTGCTCTCCTCCCCTCTCTCCCTCCCTGCTCTCCTCCCCTCTCTCCCTCCCCTGCTCTCCCTCCTCTGCTCTCCCCCCTCTCCCTCCCTGCTCTCCCTCCCCTCTCTCCTCCCCTCTCTCCCTCCCCTGCTCTCCCTCCTCTGCTCTCCCCCCTCTCTCCCTCCCTGCTCTCCCTCCCCTCTCTCCTCCCCTCTCCCTCCCTGCTCTCCTCCCCTCTCTCCCTCCCTGCTCTCCTCCCCTCTCTCCCCCCTCTCTCCCTCCTCTGCTCTCCCCCCTCTCTCCCTCCCCTCTCTCCTCCCCTCTCTCCCTCCCCTCCCCAGGTTCTCAGCGGCTGGACACTAGCGGTGCCCGGTCCCC
This sequence comes from Borostomias antarcticus, assembly GCF_949987555.1. Lineage (NCBI taxonomy): Eukaryota > Metazoa > Chordata > Actinopteri > Stomiiformes > Stomiidae > Borostomias > Borostomias antarcticus. Next base: position 9,381,277 of record NC_140247.1, on the reverse strand, counting down.
TGGATGGTAATGAAGGTGGTCTCACCCAGGGCCCGGCGTGGCCCCTGGGGGCCCCGGTGAATCTCACAGCTCTGGTCACAGCGGTGTGCTGGAGAGGTAGAGTAGTTGCAGCAGGCGCACACACACACACACACACACACACACACACACACACACACACACACACACACACACACACACACACACACACACACACACACAGCCTTTCAGCTCAGCTCAGAGTTCCACATGAATCAACATTTATTCCACCGGGAGACTCTTGTAAAATAAAAAAAAATCATACATATTAATAAGCGCAAATGCATCCTCCCACACCCGAGCCCTGGGACCCAGTCCAGAGATACTAGAAGGTACTAGAAGGTCTGTTAAGTGACTCACAGAACCTCTCGCTCGCGCTCCCCCTGGAATGCAAAGCACATGTTACATTTTAATAATGCTCTTATTGTGAACCACCTGCGAACAATCTATCCTCAAATGATGTTACATTCAAATGATGAAGTTAACATGTTTGATCATCATGCATGTAAACCGAGACATTTAAATTCACACCCTTACATAAGTGCCTATAAAATCACTCTACTTTCAGAAGTTACAGCTTTTCTCACGCTAGCGCAGGCGTGGTGGTTAAGTTAAGAGCGTGTTTAAAAGCTGGCTAAGTAGCTTGTAGTGCCGGGCTTTAGCAGCTTCGCTCTCAGAGTGACAGAGTGAGAGTTTAGGCGGCTCTGAAATGTCGCGGATCTCTGGTTCTCTTTGGTACCGAGTGGCCCTGAAGTGGTCGGAGGGGAAGCTTGAAGAGGGACCGAGAGGTTTCATCCTCCCCGGATCGCGGACCCCGTGCTGGAGACCGAGACGGGTGTTACGTCCTTTTAACCTGGTTCTTTCCCTTTTCGCTTTTTAAGTTTCGAAGCTTGAAGTTCCCCATGATGGACTTCCAGCACCTATTGTTTGGGTGAGGCTGTTTGGTGGAGTAGGGGGAGGAGAGAGGAAGGATAGAAGGAAGGAAGGAAGGTAGGATGTGCAGTTTCCAATGCTGGAAGGCAAGGCACTGTTGCATTTGACTCACAGACTTGACTTTGAAGTTGATTACTGTACTGTTAGTAGGTTGTGGGGTCAGAACTGTGATGGGGATGTGGAGGAGGAGAAGAAGAAGAAGAAGAAGAAGAAGAAGAAGAAGAAGAAGAAGAAGAAGAAGAAGAAGAAGAAGAAGAAGAAGAAGAAGAAGAAGAAGAAGAAGAAGAAGAAGATTTTATTTATAGTGCACTTAATATTCCGAGAAATGTTGGGCTATGGGGAGTGGGAGGAGGAACCAGAGAGCAGCGGTGTGGGCAGCACAGGGCACGGCTCAGTGGTCAGCAACGCTGCCGCACTGCAGGAAGGTCCCGGGTTCGAAGCCCGCTCTTCCCAGGTCCATTCCATGCTTGTGTGGGTTTCCTCCCACCATCAGGACATGTACAGAACTCGGGGTTAATACTCCTGTCAGTAGGGGTTAATACTCCTGCCAGAGCCCCTGACCAAGATCTGGAGTTGGCCCCTGGGAGCACTGAGGGAGTACTGCAACAGGGAGTACTGCAACAGCCCACTGCTCCTAGTGTTAGGAAGGGTCAAACGCAGAGACCAATTTCCCCATGGGGACTAATAAAGTAGACTTCTCTCCCTTCTCTCCTCTTCTCTCTGTACTGAACTGTATATCAAGGTGCAATTTATCATGCCTCGAATCGGGGGTAAGGAAAGATATAGTCTACTAGAGTCATTGGGAGAACAGGCAACGACCCAAGTAGCAAAGGACTGTGTGCCCTGGTGTTCACTGTGAGAGGGTTTTTAGAACCGGAGAAGGGGTGTGTAGACCATCTCCGGAACCGGCCGGTTCCCACACAAACAAACAAACTGATCCTGGGAATGAGCCAGGTGATAATCAGCGTCCGTTAGCCTGAACGTGAAGATAATGATCAGCTGGCTGCACACCAACGCCCTTCCCCTCCTCCCAGAATAGGATGTTACCAACATCCTGGTAATCCAACGAATACGTGCTGTAAATCCATCATAAGAACACACAAAAACTAATGCTTTCCATTAAAATGCAATTTTAAAGCATTTATGACAATCTGGTGAATACCTGGACTAATCAAGCGTTAAACTAATTAATTTGATGGTTCCACTGCAAGTAAACCAAACCATTTTTGTTCCTTTAATCCTTTGGGTTTTTTTTTTTTACATTTTCAATCCCGGTCTCCTGCCCCTTCCCAGAAAAAAAACACATAATTCTTCACAGCACCCGTGATCAAAAACAGAGGTGTAGCAGAATCGCACCAATAATCATTGACATACGTGATAGTGTTGCTCTGAATAATAGCAGTTGACAATGACATAAAAAGGACTCACTAGTTCTTGCTTGTCATGTTTATTGATGAAAAAATATTACAAAAATTCAAGTGAGCTGTCATGCATATGATATCCATAGCGATTATCTATCTATCCATGCATCATTGCTTTACCATTGTGCCCCAGGGTGTGATATTCAAGGTTGAATGACCAGGACAGTTTGATGACGGCATTCAAGATCTCTAGTCAAAAGGTGACAGCGTGATTTCAGGTCAGTAGGTTGTTTTCATATTTCTATCGTATCTATTCTCTGAAAAAAAAAGAAGAAGTTCCAGCAGCACTTTGGTCCGCTATCCTTACCCTTTACACCACCCCTACCTCCCCTCTCTCCTTCCTCCTCCCTCCTTCCTCCCCTCCTCTCCTCCCTCTACCCTCCCTCACCCTTTACACCACCCCTACCTCCCCTCTCTCCTTCCTCTACCCTCCCTCACCCTTTACACCACCCCTACCTCCCCTCTCTCCTTCCTCCTCCCTCCCTCACCCTTTACACCACCCCTACCTCCCCTCTCTCCTTCCTCCTCCCTCCCTCACCCTTTACACCACCCCTACCTCCCCTCTCTCCTTCCTCCTCCCTCCCTCACCCTTTACACCACCCCTACCTCCCCTCTCTCCTTCCTCCTCCCTCCCTCACCCTTTACACCACCCCTACCTCCCCTCTCTCCTTCCTCCTCCCTCCTTCCTCCCCTCCTCTCCTCCCTCTACCCTCCCTCCTTCCTCCCTTCCTCTCCTTCCTCTACCCTCCACTCCTCCCTCCCCTCCTCTCCTCCCTCTACCCTCCCTCCTTCCTCACCTCCTCCCTCTACCCTCCCTCCTTCCTCCCCTCCTCTCCTTCCTCTACCCTCCCTCCTTCCTCCCACCCCCTCCTCCCACCTCCCTCCCCTCTCTCCTTCCTTGGACTGTGTCCTTCTATCGTTGATATTTCCACCTTCCTCTCTCTCCTACTTCCTCTCTCTCCTACTTCCTTCTTCATCCTGTGGTCCCCTTTGGCTTCACCCGCCTCCTCCCACTCCTACGTCTGTAGATCTCTCTCTCTCTCCTCCCACTCCTACGTCTGTAGATCTCTCTCTCTCTCTCTCTCTCCTCCCACTCCTACGTCTGTAGATCTCCCTCTCTCTCTATCTCTCTCTCTCTCCTCCTACTCCTACATCTGTAGATCTCTATCTCTCTCTCTCCTCCCACACCTACATCTGTAGATCTCTCTCTCTCTCCTCCTACTCCTACGTCTGTAGATCTCTCTCTCTCTCCTCCCACTCCTACGTCTGTAGATCTCCCTCTCTCTCTATCTCTCTCTCTCTCCTCCTACTCCTACGTCTGTAGATCTCTCTCTCTCTCTCCTCCCACTCCTACGTCTGTAGATCTCTCTCTCTCTCCTCCCACTCCTACGTCTGTAGATCTCCCTCTCTCTCAATCTCTCTCTCTCTCCTCCTACTCCTACATCTGTAGATCTCTCTCTCTCTCTCCTCCTACTCCTACGTCTGTAGATCTCTCTCTCTCCTCCCACTCCTACGTCTGTAGATCTCTCTCTCTCTCTCCTCCCACTCCTACGTCTGTAGATCTCTCTCTCTCTCTCTCTCCTCCCACTCTACCCCCTCCCACTCACCCCCTGTCCTTTCCCTCCACCCCCCCTCTCTCCCCCTCTCTCTTTAATCGTTCTGTTTTCCGCTGAAGGTTACTCTTGCCTGTAGGGCTATGAAAATGTCAGAAAGGCCCACTCCATTTTCAGATACGTAAATAGCCATTTCCCGCCAGAGCAAACCCACTTTACCAACGCTGACCCACCCGCCACGTCGCACACCACACCCACCTCCCCCCCACCCCCCACCTCCCTCCCCCTCACCTCCCCCCCCACACACCCCCCCCTAACCTCCCTCTCCCACCCCCCTCCCCCCCCAACCGGGAGATGGGATAACAGACCCCTTTCATTTCTCCTTTCATTCTGGTGCACCAGACCAGTCTCTTTGTCCCGCGTCTCTCCATATCCGCACGTCTCTTATTAACTCTGCCCAAAAACCTCAATGGAAAAAAGAGCGCCATCTTTATTACCACATTGTGATTCTGATGAGGCGTGGCCTGTTCTATGACCTCTGACCTGGTACCCATGAACACAATTCCTTCAGTATTAAGGGGAGAAATTGTGCAAATACTGTAACTAAAACTTGAGTTTGAATTATGGTGAAAGAATATGTTGAATTCAATTGCGGGTAGCTCTAACAAAAGCGTTTTTTCTCATCTAAAAGCAACTGTAATTCCTATTCATATTGTAATTATGAATTATCAGCTCAGGCAGAAAAGGGAAAGCGTTGCATTGCCAGAGAAAAGGCGCGTTTCTCAGCCTTTGAGAGAGCGACAGTAAAAGAAAAGAGCCATCGCTCCATTTACCCCCGATGCGAGGAGCTACAAATCAAATGTTGGTGTCTTAGAAGATCCCATCCTTAACCTACTAGGGACAAATGCTCCTTTGAGATTTGTGTGTGTGCGTGAAGGAGTGTTTTTTTTCATTTGTGATGTAAATTATTTCCCGTGAAGAAAAATAGTGCTGAGGGGTGAGGTGTCGTATAGCATCCGGGGAATCATGTTACAGTAAAAGTGTACAGTAGACAGAGATAAAGCCACACAGCTAGAGAGGTATGCACTGTCACTGTCGTTTTTTAACAAGGGATTACTCTCCGCCAAAGCTATGAAGTGTCTGTTAAACCAGGCAATATTAGTCTCCTTCCTTCCTTCCTTCCTTCCTTCCTTCCTGGTCTCTAATCCACGCTAGACTGGTTCATTTCCGTGTGCTCTGTCCCAGAAAGCCCCTGACACATCGCCCATCACTGCTGTCATCCATGTTTTCGCTCCTTCAACCCCATCCAAGTCTATAATCTTCCTTTTCAATTTCCTGGAACTCTGACAAGACAATAGGGAGCAGCATTAGAGGTCTATGTGAAGACCATGATTGTTCACATGGCAAAAAAAAAAAACACAAAGCCGGTTTCACGCTAGCAGTCGGGCAACACATCATTTTCCATTACGTTTTACAGCCAATCTTCCCTATTCTGGACTTTTGTTGAGCGGCAGACAAAGAGAGGCTTTTCTGGCACAAGCAGCGTTTCTCCACCTCAAGGGTGCAGGTTTGGTTTCAACATTGGTAGGGACCTTATAACAGTGTAGCCTGCATACACAATTCTTGCTGGGGAAGAGAGGTTAAACCTCTTAAATATGCATATATTTATGAAATTGAATAATAGTAATACAATGTTCTTAGTGTATCACATCCTGCCTGCTGCTGTGTCCCTCCACTCTCTCTCTCTCTCTCTCTCTCTCGGCTGCTGCTGTGTCCCTCCACTCTCTCTCTCTCTCTAGGCTGCTGCTGTGTCCCTCCACTCTCTCTCTCTCTCTCTCTCTCTTGGTTGCTGCTGCGTCCCTCCACTCTCTCTCTCTCTCTCTCTCTCTCTCTCTCTCTCTCTCGGCTGCTGCTGCGCCCCTCCACCGTCTGTCTGTCTGTCTGTAAGGCTGTTGGTCTTCAGATCCAGCGAAAACACCCGCTAAAAAACAGAGACGTCTCCCTAGCTGTGCTTTCTCAACATTCACCAACACCAGCGCATAGCACCCCAACGCTGAGTCAAACTCGACGCCGCACATGACAATAAATCACATGATATGAAAAGAAACAGATCTATTTTCTATGGACCACCTACAGTACAGTATGCATCTACAGCCTCGCACAAGCGAAGCCAGTGGTGGAGTTGACAGTAGACGTTGTACGAATGTCGTCTCCACAATCACAGTGGTCTCGTCCCACTGTTCTCACTCTGCCCACCAACGCGTCGACTCTTGTGAGATGGAACACAGAAAGGTCTGATTGAACGCTGGGAGATTTGAAATAGCCTCAGGATCTATTCAGGCAAATTTGCCTCATTTTACTTGTCTCTGTTAACAGTGTGTGTGGGAGACAACACTAGCAGCCACCAATAGCCTGCTGTGATGGAAAATGACTTCTGATGGCTTGATTGAATTAATTGGCTGCCGTCGGCTAGGGGGAAATGGATAAACTATTAGCCGCTGAAAAGAAAAGAGTGACAGGGACGCTGTTTTTCTCCGAAATAATTGAGAAGGAGGACGGGAGAGACGAGAGTGAGGAGAATGAGCACAGGAAGAATTAGATGCAGACAAAAGGGGAAGATTTTCAAAATGGGGTGGCACGCTTCCTCTCTGCGCGGCCGGAGCCAGATGGCTGCCGCGTCTCCTCCTCTGTTTTCTCCTCCGACACAAAACCTATCATTTGGACGTTCACAGATTGGACTGAGAGCAGTAGATTAACCGAGACGGAAAAAGATGGTGCCGCTCTATTGGCCGGGTGGGAGTGAAGTCTTTGTTGTGGAAGGAGGGCCCTATTAAGCATCCTTTTCTGTCTGTGCTTTGAGCATCCGAGCTGGATCATTGACCGGCCGTTTGTCTATTGAGACACAAAGGGAAAGACGGTGTCTAAGAGTTAGGGGTGATGTCTGTGTGTTGAGCCAGGGGGGGACAGAGTGGACATCTGAGCCAGGGGGACAGAGTGGACATGTTCGGCTGAGGTAGACGCGTCCATCTGTCTCAAGCCTGCCAGAGGGCGGGGGGAGGGAGTGTGGTTGAAGGGAGCGGGGCCCAGGCAAAATGAAGGGGTTCATTATATCTGGATGTATGTAAACTGATAGGGTTAATTGGCGGTCTCCTCAACCAGTCACCCTCCCCTTCGGCAGCTTTCTGCTGTGATAGACGTGTTTGTTTGTTTATCTGTTTGTTTGTTTATGGTTATTTTCTTGCAGAACTCCAGTTAAACGATTACAGACGTATGGTCCCCTCTACTCGTGTTAAGATGGAGAGAGGAGTCAATCCCAGATAGCAAGCGGATGTGTAATGATTCTAGGCCATATATGGGCCGGAACTAAGCCACAAGGGCCAGATCTGGCCTGTATATGGCCCAGATCTGCTTGCTATCTGGGATGTCATACAGTGTACAGTCAGAGGTGCCGTCTCGCTCTCTCTCCCCCTCTCTCTGTCTCTCTCTCTGTCTCTCTCTCTCTCTGTCTCTCTCTCTCTCTCCATCCCATAAGATAAGCCCCGCCCCCTTTCATCTAGCCAAAACGTGCTGAAGAAGTAGGAAGACATGTTTTTGAGGAAGAATCGAGCACTATGGTCGAATACAAGCGTCGCAGGGTAGGGAGGGAGTGGCCTGCTGGGCTGTTGTATGACGTCTGTTGACATCAAGTTTATGTAAATCTGTCCCGTCCCGTGACACTGCGAGGTCAGAGGTCATGCACGCCTCCCTTGATCTGCTCGTCTGCATCATTTCTGAACGTTAAACCTCCTCCTCTACCCTTATGCTCGGCCTCCCTTGACCAGAGCTTGACCAGGCATTTTCTCGGGCGTATCTGTGGTCACGTTCGGGTTTTTTCCCCCTCAGCAAATTTGTCATTCCGTTTGTAAGATTTGCGTTCCGATTTGCAGGCGATGTCCACAAACCCGTGTCCCTTTAGCGTACTGGTGCATGTCAGCGAGGTCTAGTTTGCGCCAACAGCCCAGCGCCAGCTTCAGGCCTGGCCTGGTGTCGCCTCCTCGGGCGGTTTTAACCGCTGACCCGTCGAGCTCATGGACGCCGCTCCACCACAGTCTCGCAAGCACCCCGAGCATCCTAGACCCGCACACTAGTAGCACCACGCCTTAGTTAGCTGACCACGACCGTATACAGTCAGAGCTGCAGTCTCTCTCTCTCTCTCTCTCTCTCTCTCTCACCCTTCCTCTCTCTCTCTCTCTCTCTCTCCCTTCCTCTCTCTCTCTCTCTCTCTCTCCCTTCCTCTCTCTCTCTCTCTCTCTCTCTCTCACCCTTCCTCTCTCTCTCTGTCTGTCTCTCTCCCTTCCTCTCTCTCTCTCTCTCTATCTCTCTCTCTGTCTCTCTCTCCATCTCTCTCTCTAACTCTCTATCTCTGTCTCTCTCTCTCCCTTCCTCTCTCTATCTCTCCCTTCCTCTCTCTCTCTCCATCTCTCTCTCTCCCTCCCTCTCTCTCTCTCCCTCTCTCTGTCTCTATGTCTTTCTCTCTATCTCTCTCTCTGTCTCTCTCTCTCTCCCTTCCTCTCTCTCTGTCTCTCTCTCCATCTCTCTCTCTGTCTCTCTCTCTCTCTCTCCCTCCATCACTCTCTCTCTCTCTCTCAAGCGCGCCCCAAGCATCTTAGACCCACACACAAGTAGCACCATGCCTTGTAAATGCCACTTATGCTTAAGCAATGTAGAACATGTAGAAATAGAATGTGACGTTGTAGAAAAGACACAAGATGGTGCAGACACTATTCACAGACATGGTGATAATGAATGGTTGACAGGTGACAGAGATGCTCAATCAGTTTCTATCATGATCCTAACATTCTTTACCATCCAAACCTACATTACACACACAAGCTCACACACATGCACGCACGCACACACACACGCACACATACGCGACCACACACACGCGCACACACACACACACTCTGCACTCTTGAGATATTAGTGCTACAGGGAAGTAGTACACAATGGATCTCTATGGGCATATAAAGGTCCATGTGGAAGGACACAATGGAGTTGGACCTCTATGGGGAAGAACATGCACTTAGCTGTGACATGAGCAATGAGCACTAAGATCTTAAGAGAGCACAGTCTGTCAAAGTTCATATATGGACCGTTGATCATAAATAACCTTATAGAAGGGCTTAAAATGCTCAATAGCCTCCAAACTAGTCCTTTAAGTATATGGGGCTGAGCAGGAGAGAGACGTCCGATCGAGTGGTGACGGGAACACGATGAGCCTGATTAAGAAAACATGTTAGACCTTAATCTCTCTCTCTCTGAGATTCAAGTTTCTAATAGAGCAGGCAGGTCAATCCGGCGGAAAGGCGAAAGAAATGAGGGAGCAGCAGACAAAGCCCGGCCTGTGAATGGCCCTGGGACAAGACAAGCTGCACCATAATAGAGCATGAAATAGGCTAGTTAACTCCTGGCCCCGGGACCCGCTCCGGCAGCTGGGGACCGCTCGTATGAGAGACCGGCACGCCAGCTCAAAGAGACGCAGACAAAAGGTGAACTTTTCACGGGCTGTAGCACACCGCTGCGCTCCCCCCCGAAAATAAACACGCTGGGAACAACAACTGGGAAGCTTTTCGCTGTCTCCTCCAACAGAATGGGATTCCACCCTGCCTCCCAAATACTCCATTAATAGATAAAGACTATATATATATATATTACAAATAATATACATTATATAATACTAATATATATATATATATATATATATATATATATATATTCTATTATACTAATATATATATTATACCCAAAAAAATGTAAAGAAAAGAATTATATAGATATATTATATATATATATACTGTTGATTAATAGCTGCTAAAAAAAAAATTGGTTATGAGATGGAAACCTCCAAATGTATTGAATGTGCAACAATGGTATTGTTCCTTTTTGGATGTGCTGCCTCAATGGAATTATTGATCGCTGGATCACGTGATGCAGCAAGTGAATCAATACAGGCTCTTTCTGAGGTAATTGTAAAGATGTGCATTTGTATAAATCTATATTTAAGTAATGGTGCATTTTTCCCCCCTTTTTTCAAGGAAAAAGTGTATGCCAATTATTGATAAGATGGTTTTCATTTTCATTTGTTTATTGATGCTGATGATGGGAGGAGGGGTGGGGGGGGGTCTGGGAGGGGGGGGGGGGGGGGGGGCAGTTGCAGCCGTGGGTGGGAGTTGAGCAGGAGGGAAGGAAGGAAGACAGGAAAACGGATGTCCTACTACATCCGGTCGTATTTTGCAGTATGCAAGCCAGCAGGCTTTTCTGGCTATTCTGACCCACAATCCTGTGCGCAGCGGAAATGTGAGTCACATGTGCGAGTCGTGACAGCTGTAGACGAATGTCGCGTTATGGACAGCGATAGATGTTGGCAAATTTCAAGGCGCAATGTTATGACAAGGTAGTATGTCCCAATTGGATGCCTACTGTTTGCAAAGTACATACTTTCTAAGGGCAGCTGTAGTAGGTACTGGTAGTAAGAAGTAGAAGTATGCGATTCGGAACTTGGTGATGGAGAATAGAAAACTGACGGGACAGCATATAAAGACTGGTGACAGGTGATCGTCACAGGAGGTGTGGCCCTGATGTCACTGGAGGTGTGGCCCTGATGTCAGCTATCCTCAAAATGCGCTTAGGGGCAAAATACTTTCCTTTTTTTTTTTTCATGTTTTCCTTTTTGTTCATATTATGAAAAATGTAAAATAGCATATATAAACAAGTGTGCACACCCTTTGATATGACACCCAAAAGTGAGCTGAGGTGCATTTTGTTTCCACTGATACTGCTTGAGATGTTCCTACAGTTTGATTGGAGTCCACCTGTGGTAAATTCAATTGACTGGACATGATTGGGGATTGCAGATCTGCAAACTCTGGAGTAGTGAAAAAGGTGACGACATACAAAACTAAAACCCTCTAGATTCACTGAAACTAACATGGTTAACATAAAAAAGGTGACTGTAGCCAAAAGGTGACAAGTTTGCAGGTCTGGGATTGTCAACGCCTGCCTATAGAAGGTCCCACAGTTGACGGTGCATGTCAGAGCAAACTCCAAGCCATGGGGTCAAAGGAATTATCTGCAGACCTCAGAAACAGGATTGTGTCAAGGCATAGATCTGGAGAAGGGCACAGAAAAATGTCTGCTGCTTTACAGGTCCCAGAAAGCACAGTGGCCACCATCATTCAGAAATGGAAGAAGTTTGGAACCACCAAGACTCTTCCAAGACCTTGCCGCCCAGCCAAACTGAGCAATCAGGGAAGACGGGTCTTGGCCAGGGAGGTGAGCAGGAACCCGAGGGTCACTCTGACAGAGCTCCAGCGTATCCTTGTGGAGATGGGAGAACCTTCCAGAAGATCAACAATCGAGGCAGAACTCCACCAATCAGACCTTTATGGTAGAATGGCCAAACGGAAGCCACTTCTTAGTAAAAAGCACATGACAACCTGCTTGGAGTTTGCCAAAAGGCACCTAGAGGACTCTCAAACCATGAGAAACAAGATTCTCTGGTCTTTTGAACTCAAAATAGAACTTTTTGGCCTAAATACCAAGCTTCACATCTGGAGAAAACCGGGCATCATTCATCACTGGGTTAATACCATCCCTACAGTGAAGCATGGCGGTGGCAGCATCATGATGTGGGGATGTTTTTCAGCAGGGCGACTAGTCCTGATAGAGGGAAAGATGAATGCAGCTGAGTACACCGAGATCCTTGAGTAAAACCTGCTCCAGGGGCGAAGGTTTACCTTCCAACATGATAACGACCCGAAGAAAACAGCCAAGAGAATAAAGGAGTGGCTTCAGAGAAAGTCTGTGAATGTCCTTGAGTGGCCCAGCCAGAGCCCAGACTTGAACCCAATTGAGCATCTGTGGAAAGAGCTGATAATGCCTGTGTAGCGACGCTCCCCATCCAACCTGGCGGAGCTTGTGAGGAGATGCCTAGAGGATTGGGCAAAAATCTCCAGAAACAGTGTGCCAAGCTCATAGCTTCTTTAAGATGCCTTGAAGCTGTAATCGCTGCCAAAGATGCATCAACCAAGTACCAGGCTAAAGGTGTATACAGATATGTAACCTATTTTTGTCAGTAAAATAAAATTGCGTATTTTCTAAAAACCTCTTTTCACTTCCATCATTACTGGCTATAGTGTGTAGATGTTTGAGGCAGAAAATGTAAAATCAATCTATTGTAGAATGAGGCTGTAAAGTAATAAAACATGGAGAAGGTGAAAGGTGTGTGCAGACTTTCCGGCTTGACTGTATACAGTATATGATGCAGATGAAATGAAACATAATTGTAATTCATGCACTGTCCTCAGTTACCCCCCATTGGGGTATATTGGGGGAGGGATTGGTCACCGAAAACAAAAAAGAATGCCGTCTTGTTTGAAGGATGAGAAAAGGAATTTGTCTGATTGTGTGAAGCAATTTTGATGACTGCGTGAGACCAAATGGTGCTAGAGAGCTGTCAAGAGGACAAACCTCCAACTCCCTATCCTCTCCACATACCCGAGTCACCCTCCACCTGGCCAGGGGCCACACTCAACACTGATCTGGACATGGAAGCACATATAGGCTACATGATGACTGTACATGGGTCATCATGCTGATGTCATGGCCTCGCCTGGTGCTGAAGATACAGTGCTGACGGTGACTGGATCCACAGCAGCCATGACATCAAAGACTTCCTGTGACCTGGATCTGTGACCTGGCTCTCTCCTCGCCTGGAAGCCAGACTTCCTCACAAAAACATCTTCCAGGCTGGCTCTCTCCCTCTCCAGCTGGAGGTAGCAGGGAACTGTGTGTGTGTGTGTGTGTGTGCTCAACAACTTCAAAGTGCTTTACTTTTACCTTAGAACTAATTGTAATTACAGTAAGATGCACAGAATTAGCATCAGCTGGGGAATAGAAAGATAATCAGCTGTGATTATAGTGCCCAAGCCTGATTACGTGATTATGTGATCAAATCACGCTGTCTGCGGGTCTCAGAATGGGCCACACCACCTGAGCGGGCTGTACCACCTGAGCGGGCCCGGTTCTACAGTCAGACTCACTCAGACCATCACAGCGCTCCAGATGTCCACTGTCTTGTAGATGTAGGGTGATTACACAGGTGCGTAGCCAGCCTCGTGGATGGGGGGG
>NC_140247.1:9318181-9363181 GCF_949987555.1 Borostomias antarcticus | reverse complement strand
CTAATTGAGCACAATAAGAGCAGGATAGCCAGTTAGCTCATGAGCTCACAACAACTAGCAGCAGCTTCCATAACATTAATGGTAGCGGTCAGTGGTTAAAGCAGTTATACTGATGATTCCTGTAACGTTAGCTATTTTGCTGCAATTGGTTCAACTTCTGTTTCTGGACAAAGGTAAGGGATAAACCCAGATAACACAAGGCTAGCGGACCTACAGCTGGTCCCCGATGGACGAGTTGGTGGACCTCCGGCAGAATATAACGCAAGGCTAGTGGACCTACAGCGGGTCCCCAATGGAGGAGCTGGCGGACCTCCCGCCGAATCCGCTGGCGGGTTTCTGGCCATTTGCACATCGAATGGCAAACAGACCTCTGGCGGATTATTTGGGTCAGGGACAGCGGTCTGCTAGTAATCCAAAATGCTCCCACTATTGCTCCACCACCATTCCACCAGTAGTTTATAGTCTATATCCTAGGCCCATTGGCCCTAGGCTTATGGATTCCTATTGCTACTGTAGGTATAATTTCAACAGGAGTATTTCAAATTTCAATTACTGCACATAAATTCAATAACTGACATAGCACCACCAGGTAACCACATGTTTACATAGCTATAACATCCAGTGACAAACACAAATGACAAATCACAGTGCTCATATTTATTAAAATATGTAATTTTAATTTAATAAAATATTTTTTTATTTTTTATTTTTTTATTAAAATTAAAATGCTTTTTATTATATTAATTATAACTGGATCCACTCAGGAATCTGGGAGTGGGACCGAGAACAGGAGGAGCAGAAAACAAAACACAGAGTTGCATTACATTACATTACAGTCATTTAGCAGACGCTTTTATCCAAAGCGACTAATAATAATAATTGCATTTAACGTAGGAAGAGCCAAAGTACTACTACTTGCCAGAACTCATTCAATCATTGCTGCAGAGCAGAAGATCCTAAGAGGACACTTGAGGCCTTTAGAAGAAGAGCAACTGTTCGTGGGTTGGAAGGGGCAGGTGATACTGCCCCGCAGGAGCATGAACAACACCAGGATGGGGAAGGCGATGCCTCCCCTCAGGGAGTCAGACGATCTCAAAGACTGGCCGGACGAGGGAGTGGAGAAAGTGGGAGCGCTTCAACTGGAAGCACTTCAACCAACAGCCCCACCAGCAGTGGATCCACTAGCAGTGGACCAGAGAGACACTAAACGACAGACACTTAAATACATGCAAAGTCTAGCCTAATATATAATGGGTAATTACTGAGACACCTATACTGTAGGGATAATTTCAACAGGAGTATTTCAAATGTTCAATTACTGCACATAGATTATTATCTATAGAGAGTCAAAAGTGACCATAGTTCTACAGACCACACACACATGTAGGGGCAGGAAAGCAGTGACACTGTCTTCCTGAAAGGAGCTACTGTCACTCTGAAAAGCACCTTTCCTCATAGTACTTGTTAAAGTTGAACTCCTCAACGGTGAACTCAACATCCTTCCACTTCTTGACAGTCACTCTCCCTTTCGGGGTCTCCAGGGCGAAGTTCTCGATGGCTATGTTGGGCAGCAAGACGACCTTTTTATATTTAATCTCCATTCCCCATTTCTGTAGAAACACAAGCGTGTGAAAACACAAGTCAACATATGTTTTCAAATGTAAGCCGATGAAAACAGGGCGGAGTAGAGGTCAGTCCAACCTTGCTACACGCTGCGCAGCCAATCACACGGCCCGGTTCCCAGTCCTCAAAACCTCTCTCCAGGTACACCTGCCCACCAGCCTTGTAGTGCTTCCTGAAACACACACACACGCACACACACACACACACACACACACACACGCATTTACACACGCGCACACACACACGCATTTACACACGCGCACACACACACACACACGCATGTACACACGCGCACGCACGCACACACGTGCGCACGTACACACACACATGCATGCACGTACGTACACACACACACACACACACATACACACACACACACACACACACACACACACACACACACACACACACACAGGTTAAAACCAAACGGCCTATACCAACTCATATGCATACCGCGGGTCATACAACAGTATTTGAAATGTATGAACTCACACAAACGTATAAATAACCTACTCAAATTCTGGGTTGACGTTAACATAATGCGTGTTCTCAATGAGCCTGATGTCATGTCCGAACGCCACGGGTTTGAAACAGCCTCGACACAAGAGCTGGATGTCAGTCGCCCTGAAGCGGCTCTTCTGCTTGATGTTCAGCCGCTCAGCCAGACTGCGAATCAAAATGGCGTCTTTCTGCAGCTCGATGACCTGCGAAGTGGGGGGGTGACGTGAAAAAAGGAAGGATATCGAATACATTAACGCATAATGGCCGACCATGTAGGCAACTTCTCTGTAACTATTTGTGCACTCTCCTGTTAGTCATGTCTCTCTTATGAAGTATCTAGCCCATGTTTACTGCTCTGTATATGTTCTTAGCCAACAGACAAACATTTTCCAGGAGCTTGCTCAATCGTCTCGTTGAGAGAGGTCAGGGAGGAATTTTTACAGCGCACTTTTCTGGCCCCCGAGTGAAACTGTTTTTCTGCTTCCCTCTGGAATATGTAGGGGTGGGACCTATGCCCCCCCCCCCCATTGCTCTCTGTAAAGCACATTGTGTTGCCTCTGTGTATGAAATGCGCAATACAAATAACGTTTGATTTGATTTGATCGAACAGGAAGTGAGCAGAAACAGGAAGAACAGGCTCACCTTCTGGCGGAACTCACGGGGCGCCATCGCCTGCACGGCGCCGATGGCGTGGCGGGTCAGCTCCTCCAGGTGGTCGTTGATGTTCTCCCGCCGGATCTCCCGGCCCCCCGCCGGCGCCACCACCGAGTACACGCTGTCGCTGGCCCGGGCTCGCCCGCTCGCCTGCTGCTGGGCGATCTCATTGGTCAGCAGGCCGTAGCGCACCACCAGGTTGCATTCTGGGATGTCCAGGCCCTCCTCGGCCACGCTGGTGGAGATCAGGAGGTTGACGGAGCCTTGGCGGAAATTACGAATCGTGTCCTTCTGCTCGTTCTGCGAAACACACACACACACACACACACACACACACAGGCGTACACAAACATTGAGAGATTTATTGGTTGCATGACCCATCCTTCAAAACCATTTAAGCCTAGTGTCATGTGAGCGTCACCTGCGTCATGTAGTTTATGCCGCTGCCGGCGCCGGTCAGGATGGCGGCCTTTATGCCGACGCTCTGTAAGACCGGGTTGTTGAGGACCCAGTCGTGCAGGCAGTGCGTGCTTTTACGGGTCTCGCAGAAGAGAATGCCCCTGGAACCCGTCCTTCCAAACTGCTCCAGCAGGGTGTGCTGCAGCGTCGCCATCTTGGGGTTCTCATAGCGGGCGTCGCGAGACAGGCTCTTGAGCTCCGCCTCGTTCTCTGTCGACCCAAAACAACGATCGGTACTCACAAACCGTACCTCCATATCCACACCCATCCACACCCTCCTCTCTTAGAAGCCCCCGGAAGGGAGACGTTCCATTCGAGCCCCGGGGTCTCACCCTGGAACAGGCCCAGGAGGAAGTAGTCGGTTCCGTCGATGGCGGTGGAGCTCTTGGCGCTGTAGAAGGCCTCCAGGACGCCGAGGGCGTCGACCATGCGCACCGTGTCGTGGATGAGCAGGGCGTCGTTGTAGCTCCGCAGGTGGAGGGCGCACTGCGCCAGCATCCTGTTTCCCTCGGCAACACCTGCGCACGCAAAACAGCAGGGCTGCGTTCAAATTCAGCTAACAGAGGCGAACGTTCGCCGCAAACATGTTTTCTCCAAACGGTCACATTTGAATGGCTTTTAATGAACGTTCCAAATAGTTCGCATAAACGCAACAATCCCCATGGGAGCACATCTCCAGTAAGCCTGGGTCCATTGTGATCCTTGTTCCGTTACTGGCGAACTACCTCTCCAGCCTGTCAGCTTCTGTTAACAAACGTTTGCGGCGAACACAAAGCTAACGGAAAATAGTTCGCTAACGTTCGCCCACTTTCGCTGAATTTGAACGCACCCCAGGGACGCACCGATATGAACATTATGGCCGATACCGATAACAGATATTAACATTGCTGTCATGGCCGATAACCGATATTTACAGTACCGATGTCGATATGATCTGTATAAAAACAAGTTTCTATGATAATCAAATGTTATACATACTGAAAAACACATGTTAACACTGTCTCTATTTACAAAACATTTGGAAAAGCTGATAAATCATAGACTTACATAGATTTACTGCAATGTTTCCTCTCAAAAACAACACACACAACAGCAGATAGACAGAAATAATTATCGGCTGTTCACATCGGCCCTGTTTTGCACATCAGGCCGATACCGATATATTAAAAAATGATTAACATCGGCCGATACCGATATGATTGCCGATATATCGTGCATCCCTACAAAACAGGATGGG
Source organism: Borostomias antarcticus (assembly GCF_949987555.1). NCBI lineage: Eukaryota > Metazoa > Chordata > Actinopteri > Stomiiformes > Stomiidae > Borostomias > Borostomias antarcticus. The sequence continues at coordinate 9,358,707 of NC_140247.1, read as the reverse complement.
CTTGTGTATTAGTGAGGGGGTCAGCCCGTGTCATTAGTCTATTTGGTGCGTAGAGAGGATGACTCGCCCTTCTTCTCGAGAATCACCACGTCCGCCTCGTACTCCTGGGTGCCGATCTCCCGCAGAACCATGCCCCGGAGCCCCAGAGCCATGAACTCATGGATCAACCTCATCATCCACCTCAGGTGATCACCCAGAGGATCCTGGGGAAAAAAAAACACAAAACACCGCGTGTTCTAACTCACAGGCGAGTGATAAGTGATCGTCGTGCGCGCAGATACGGGATGGCAAACAGGTCGGCTCACCTTGGGCCTTTTGTCGACGATGTCAAACCTTTTCCTGGGCCTGGGAACCGTCTTCTTCAACTCGGCGCCGTGCGTTTTAGGAGACACGATGGCCGAGTCCAGGTTGGCGCAGATCTGAGGGAGATGGGAGGAGAGATGGGACAGAGAAGAGGAAAGGAGAACAAACGCAGCCGTCACTGATGTGAGCCTGTTAGATGAGGCTCTGTGTAGTCTACTAAATCTCCAGGGGGACAGACAGACTGACAGGCAGACAGACAGATAGACAGTCTGGCAGACGGACAGAGACAGACCTGCAGGTAAACAGACAGACAGACAGGCTGGCTGCCAGATGGACAGAGACAGACCTGTAGGTAGACAGACAGACAGTGAGTGAGACAGACAGACAGACAGACAGACAGACAGGCAGACAGACAGAGAGACAGACAGACAGACAGACAGACAGACAGACAGACAGGCAGGCAGGCAGGAAGACAGACAGACAGACAGACAGGCAGGCAGACAGACAGACAGACAGGCAGACAGACAGAACCACAGACACAGGCAGACAGACAGACAGGCAGACAGACAGACCTGCAGTACGTGCTCCACAGCCCCGGCCAGGCTCTTGGCGCCCCCGGTCCCGGGGGAGGCGGTGAGGCCCAGGATCTGAGGCAGCCTCCGTTCCCCCTGCAGCCTCTGCTCCACATAGCGCCGCATGATCTTGTTGTAAACGCCCTCCTTATGGGTGTGGTGGCACTCGTCAAAGATCAGCAGGGTGAAGTCTGTCGGGGAGAGAGGGGGCGGGGCTGCTTACTGCGGTGCTATCATCACACAACACTCATTTGTGTCGACTGCTCCTATTCCACAGTGAAATCAAATCAAACTTTATTTGTATAGTGCATTTCATACACAGAGGCAACACAATGTGCTTTACAGAGAGCAGTGGGGGTGGGCATAGGTCCCACCCCTACATATTCCAGAGGGAAGCAAAAAAACAGTTTCACCCGGGGGCCAGAAAAGTGAGCTGTAAAAATTCTTCCCTGACCTCTCTCAACTAGACGATTGAGCAAGCTCCTGGAAAATGTTTGTCTACTGGCTGAGAACATTTACAGAGCAGTAAACATGGGCTAGTTCTTCATAAGAGAGACATGACTAACAGGAGAGTGCACAAGAATAGGAATAAAACCTAGGACTCGGTAAACGGACTACTCTTACAGTATACAGCACTTTACAAAGGCCTCTCATTCACACATTCACACGTCAGAGCTGCCCTGAAAGGTGTCTGCCTGGGAGCAATTTGGGCTCAAGGACACGTTGACATGTGGACAGGAGGAGGCCGGGAATCAACCTCCGACCCTGCGGTCATTGGACGAGCTGTTTCACAGACCTTCGGCTGAAGGAAGCCTCCTAGTACACATATGCTACAGTGAGTCAGTGACCAGCACAGCGCGTTGTTGCAGCCAATCAATGCCTGACCCTCACCTGTGAGATCGACATGTTTGCCCTCCTCTGTGTTGCTCAGGGAATTTTCCAGAATCTGTGCAGTGCAGATGACCAGGTCGTAGTCCTTCACCACACTGCCAAAGAAGTCCTTCTGGCTGCATTCTCCGCTGATTGCCGCCAGCCTGTAGTCACTGCCGAGGTGGGGGTTGAACTCTTTGTTGTAATGCTGGTCCACCAGATGAACCTACACATGTCAACAGCAGGTTGCCGATGAACATCTGTTTCATGGTTATAAATGGTTAACAGGGTACCTATACAAACAATCTGACGGTAAGTTAACCAAGGTAAAGTTGGTTTCACGTTTGACCTTCGTCAGACATTCATATTCGGAATTTTAGGGACCGTGGAGAAAGTACAATCATAATCAGGAAAGAAAATCAATAACTGCCAATATTGGACAAAGACACGACAAAGCACTTGCACATTATTCTACTAATCTATATCTATCTGAGACAGCTTTTGGATTCATGAAATTATTGATGACCAATTTATAAAAAATCAAGAAATCAAACCAATATTTAATGTGGTTAGGATCAATAACTCTGCCGATTTTGGGCAGAGACACCTCAAACCACTTCTGAATTATTCTACTAATCAATATCTATCCATGGCACCTTTTGGTTTTCTGAAATTATTGATTACCAATTTATTAAAAATCAATAAATCAATTAAACCAATATTTAATATGGTTAGGATCAATAACTTTGCCAATTCTGGACACAGACATCTCAAACCCCTTCTGGATAATTCTACTAATCAATATATATCTATGACAGCTCTTGGATTTATGAAATTATTGATTACCAATTTATTAAAAATCAATAAATCAATTAAACCAATATTTAATATGATCAATAACTTTGCCAATTTTGGGCACAGACACCTCAAACCCCTTCTGAATAATTCTAATCAATATCGATCTATGACAGCTCTTGGATTTATGAAATTATTGATTACCAATTTATAATCAATCAGACAGATATTCAATCAAGTTTTCTATCAATAACTCTGCCAATTCTGGGCACAGACAGCTCAAACTACTTCTGAATTATTCTACTAATCAATATCTATCTATGACAGCTCTTGGATTTATGAAATTATTGATAACCAATTTATTAAAAATCAATAAATCAATTAAACCAATATTTGAACTAAACTTGATTGAATATCTGTCTGATTGATTAATAAATTGGTTATCAATAATTTCATAAAATCAAGAGCTGTCATAGATAGATAATGTACTTTCCCCTCGGTCCCTAAAATTCCGAATATGAATATCTGACGAATGTCGAACGTGAAACCACCTTTACCTTGGTGGTAAGTTATACATATTTGTAATCTTCAATAAAATTTTATTTGTATAGCACATTTCATACAAAGTAATCTCAATGCGTTTTACATACAGAAATAAGAAGATACAAGAAATGTATAAATATGGCACACTAGTAGACAATAAATATATAATAAACAATACATCCCTTTCCCACCCACACCCAAATACATAGAAGAGAGAGGAGAGAAGAGACAGACAGACAAATAAACAAGCACTAATTCTTGTCAGATCTTGTCAGTTAATCGTTCATGCAGCCCTACCTTGTTGACCAGCACAGCCACCTTGGCCTTAGGGGTGGTCTCTAGGTGTCTTTTGGCTACGTAGACAGCGGCGCGTGTCTTTCCTCCTCCGGTGGGCAACCAGATGATGATGTTCTCCCCCTGGAGAGCCCTCTGGACCACTTCCTCCTGGTAGCCGTACAGCTCAAAGTCTGCCATTGAAACTAACTGCTTCAATCACACACAGTCGTCAACGCCTGAGACTATAGAGAATAGCAAACGACAGTACGACCCAGCTTTAAATGAAGCTCAGCAGTTTGTTTTCTTCCAGGGGCAGATGTAGTCCATGGCCCTGCTGATAGAAGCACTGAGGACAGAGGACTTGTCGTTGCTTATTTAACCGGTCGCTCTGACACCCGAGCAGAGAAACGAAACCGAAAGCTTGCGCTTCATTCTCTCGCCGGGAGAGTTCAGTTCAAGGCGGCTCTGGAGGAACGACAGAGAGGAGATCTATGAAGTGCGCGTCTGTCTGTGCGCTTCCAGAGATGTGACTGACTTAGGAGGGGGCTACATACATCGCCTGTGACAGAATCCAGGTCAAACTTGCAGATGTGCTCACCATGGCGGGGGGGCGGGGCTGTACACAAAGTTACTACTGTGAACTGACAGGGGACTGACAGGGGTAGTGTCCATTGTCAGTCGTGGAGTCCTGAGATCCCTTTGAGGGCCCTACTCCATGCTCTCTTGCCTGATACATCAGGAAAGGAAAACGAAACTAGTCTATGGGAACCCCCCGGGACTATTTTCCCTGAGCAAACACATCATCTCAAACACCTTTTGGTCCTGCATGAATTGCAGCTTATAAAGGCTTCATAAAGCTCATGTAAACACTACATAAATGTTTAGCAATGCATCTGCAGTACACTGTGTGAGGGAAATTGTGTTCATGACATTATGTTTTATACTTAATAATACTTCATTCTTTATTCCTATTAACAGTGTTCTAACTTCATACTTCTGTACTAAGGGAGGTTCTGTGGTTTTTCCAGTTGCCCCCTGCTCCCAGACAGATGAAAGAGCGTTGTTTTAGGCAGTTCCTTCTTCAAGGACACAGCTGGGTGCAGGACAGATAACATTCATTTGGGTATCGGGGAGTGAGAGACACAGACGCACAAACATCACCTTGTTTGATTTTAGATGAGTAGGGTTGCAAAATTCCAGGAATATTCAAAGTTGTAAACTTTCCATGGGAATTAACAGGAATTAATGGGAATTAACTGGGAATTTGGATGTTATTTATACCAACTGTATTTATCTTGTCATAAACATACATAAATAAACATACATACATACATTTATATTAACATTTTGCTTTGTCATAAGCAGACATGCAGGCAAACATTTCTAATACAATAATACAACATTTTTTGCTTAATCTGTTTGTGAGTAGAACTGAAATGAATTATACAGCCCTCTTAGTGTGTAGGATGCTAGGAATTAGCTGTGCATGTGATGGAAGAATGCACTGCACATGTGATGGATGAATGCACAGTATAGGGTTGAAATTCAACTGAATTTGCATTAAATCAGGTTTTAACCAAGATCATGCTGCAAGATCTAGAATTGCAATTTATGTTTTTCCCCCAACTAGGCTACATTTAGGTTCCCTGTTATAGGGGTGTGCGGTGGTGTAGTGGTCTAATGCATCGTGCTCCGGTGCAGCTTCCCACTGGGAACCAGTGGTCTAGCCAGATCTGAGTATGGCCTAATCCCAGAGGGAGTGGCCTATTGGGCCCCCACTCCCTGAGGGTGGTTAGTTTAATCTTGGCTTGAGAATTCGTCACACAACATCAATCCTGTCTGGTGTTGGAATTATGGTTGCGAGCTGAGATAGTCATGGAGTTGTCTCTCCCTTTCACATTGCCGACCGGCCGGGTTGTGTGATGAATCCTCAACAGTAAGTAGGGCGTAATTGGACTCTAGGTCCGGGTCAATTGGCTACCAAATTGGATGAAAGTGGGATAAAATCCTAAAATAAGCATATCAAATAAAAAATGTAGCAACATTTTTTTTATAGGCTACAAAAAAGGTCAATATTTCCAAAATTCCCAATATTAACTTCCCATTAAATTTCCGGAAATTTCCCACCCCTTTGCAACCCGAGATCAGTTTCATTTCTTAAAGCAGGGCTGCCCATATATGGTACCGTTTTCCTGTTGTTGCTTTTGTGGATGGGCATTTGTCATCTGAACAAAGACACCTGCACGCTTTGCTTTTCAAAAGTCATGTGAAATACTGTATAGAAGGCTATCATTGACAACTGCTCATCACATTTCTCCTCAGATACAATCTGGTGTGTGTTTTGAATGGCCTTCTAGGCCCTGAAGCACTGTTAAAAGTTATCTTCTTACTCCCAAGTTCACTGGTGTGTTTTTGAAGTTCTTACCCTTTTAAAGAATCCACAACAACTGCTCAGACATTTTGTGTGTGTGCTTCAATCACACATCACATATCTCGATGAATGAAATCTAGTTGAAAATCGTTATTGATTGCATTGTGTAGTTTGTAGAGAATGTCAGATGTGACAAATGGTAACCCGTTATGTTGAATATGAGAAACGTGACAGTTATAGAGGTTTTGTGACACATTAATGTAATGCTAGACTTTATGATGAATGAATGAATGAATGAAGCCTTTATAAGTTGCATCTAAAGTGGGACCAACTTACCGACCGATGATTATCCCAAACAAGACATGAAAACAATGATTTTACTATAAAAAAATCTTTATTTTAATAATGAATAATATTAATATTACAGTAGAGCTTTTCAAACCATACATAAACTGTAGCAGTCCTCAGTCATCATTTCACTCAGTCCTTATTTTGAGTTTTAAATGCAGCATAGGTAGATTGAGACGTAACTGACGACGCTGAACGCAACGTTGACATCACGTCAGTTGCTCAAAGCGAGTCATACTTCAAGTACAAAATGAACACACGCATATATACAGTGTATATTATACACGCACACTACAGCTCAGTAGCACACTCAGCAAGCGGGCTCAGTCGGCACAGACCAGTAACGTCCCCCTAACGACGGACAACACAACCAGGAACACGAGGCATCTCAAGAGGCGCACAACCAGACACCGACCAAACCATTTAGAACGTGTGTTTGAGTGGGATTCGCATTGTCGGATGACTGTGGTGTTACTGGACCGTACTTCACCGTGCGCTAATGCCATTTCAGCGCGAGTATGACGGGAATATATGACTAGAAACCTCTTTTTCTACGTCAGGAGTTATAACAACACAGACCCAGCGGGGTTTTGTGGTGGACCACCTATAGATGAATGAGCAGAACAGCCTGGAGGAGTCAAATATTATTTTACAGTCATATTTACTGGACCTTGTAACCAGCGGAAAACGGAATCACTTCTTTGAATACACTTGTCGCATTGTGTTGCCTCCGTGAACGAGATGCGCCATGTAGATGAAGACTGATTTGATTCGTCTACAACCTACTTCATCTTTTCAATTTCCAGAATAATAACAAGCAAACCTGATAACTGAGAAAACTAAACTGACTGTCAACTACCATTATAGTGAACTATCTATAAAACAACAGTTCGGGACCACTGACGACAGTATACTGGCCAAGACTGAAAAAAGAAATGTGAACTCAACACAAAGAGCAGTCAGTGTGTTAATACCGTAGCAGGTGGATATGCGATGGCCGTGGAAATATCGTATAGCCAGGCCATCTCTAAGCAATGTCACCACAGGACTAATACCAACGTGGATTTCCTCTTGTCTGACTGAGGAGTCGGAGCAGAACTCCGCCCCTCTCTCTAGCTCTAGGGGGCGTAGCAGCGATTCCCCAGAAGGCCACTGGGCTCTTTTCAAGTGTACGCCAGATAGTAACGGAAGGCAACAGCGGCTTAGGTCCTTCCCAGATAGCAAGCGGATCTGGGCCATATATGGGCCAGAACTAAGCCAGATCTGGCCTGTATATGGCCCTGATCGGATCGCTGTTGGGGATCCGGTCTCCTGTGAAAGTATCCGAAATAAAGCGCTCGTCTGAGCGCCGAGTGGTCTGAGAACGCACCATCCACCATCCTTACGAACACTGAACCTTGTTCTACTAAGAGACAGCCTGACCGGTGGAAAAGCTGGTACATGCGACTTCAAGATTACCCGCCGCACGACAGAGGAAATCAAGTTTGACTTGTGATTTTAGGCTGCACTGGGACCAGTTTTGGTACATGGATATTCAGCCGAAGCCCTTCGACGGCTCGTGGTGTGTGTGGTGGAATCAGACCCGCGTTCCTGTTCTGAACTATGGAGAGTGAGACTGAGGGAGCGAGGACACTAAGAGGGATGCAAACAAACGGAGAAGAAAAATACTTTTTTCTTTACTGGCCCAAAGACCCTTCTTCTACCACTTCCACAACATTGTTTCTTGAACCGAAATATTCCTTTCAATCAACGGTAATGTACACAACCCCCCCCCCCAACACACACACACACTCACTGACTGACTGGGGGTTGAGAATGGCTAGTCATGCCCTCCTGGCCGTGTGTGAGGTACAGAGCGCCCCCTGCTGCTCCGTTAGCAGAGTATACCATGTGTGTGTATGTGACCGCCCGGCCTGGTGGGGGGGGGGGGGGGGGGGGGGGGCGAGGAGGGCTCACTTCTCGATCAGACCCCCGTCCTTCAGTTTGAAGTAGAAGAACTTCTCCAGCGTGTTGGCGCACTTGCAGTACTCGCTGTCCGGGGGGTTGTACTCGCGGCAGTTGGTGATGATCCGCTGCAGGTCGGCGATGAAGAGCTTCTTGGTCACGTAATAACGGTTCTTCAGCCTCTCCGTCATGGTCTTCAGGTCTGGGGGGGCGCGGGGGGGGGGGAGAGAGAGGAGGCGGGTTTCAGTCAGGGAGGGTTACGTCGCTGCTCTGCGGTGTGTCTTGAGAGGTCGGGCCCCGGGCGGTTCGAGGAATCGCTCGCTGTGATTTTCGGGTCAAGTGGGAAATACGTCGAGGGTTGTCTTGTGCTGCTACGGCGACCGGTATGCGCGCACCGATCACCGAGCGGAAACGCCGTCGAATGGGATATTTTTCATGTATTTAACTTTACGGATGATCTCATAGTAACTCACCAATGGGGAAGCGGATGATCTCATAGTAACTCACCGATGGGGAAGCGGATGATCTCATAGTAACTCACCGATGGGGAAGCGGATGATCTCATAGTAACTCACCGATGGGGAAGCGGATGAACTCATAGTAACTCACCAATGGGGAAGCGGATGATCTCATAGTAACTCACCAATGGGGAAGCGGATGATCTCATAGTAACTCACCGATAGGGAAGCGGATGATCTCATAGTAACTCACCGATGGGGAAGCGGATGATCTCATAGTAACTCACCGATGGGGAAGCGGATGATCTCATAGTAACTTACCGATGGGGAAGCGGATGATCTCATAGTAACTCACCGATGGGGAAGCGGATGATCTCATAATAATCTGGAGCCTCCGACTTCTTCACTGGTTCCATAAAGGGCCATGCGTCAGGATGGGTCTGGGAAAGATGCACCACAGTGTCAGTGTCCTACTCTACTCTCTGAGTATGTGAGGTGCGCTCTAGTATGAAGTATGAGGCCTACTCTACTCTCTAGTATGTGAGGTGCGCTCTAGTATGAAGTATGAGGCCTACTCTACTCTCTGAGTATGTGAGGTACGTTAGTATGAAGTATGAGGCCTACTCTACTCTCTAGTATGTGAGGTGCGCTCTAGTATGAAGTATGAGGCCTACTCTACTCTCTGAGTATGTGAGGTACGTTAGTATGAAGTATGAGGCCTACTCTACTCTCTGAGTATGTGAGGTACGTTAGTATGAAGTATGAGGCCTACTCTACTCTCTGAGTATGTGAGGTACGCTAGTATGAAGTATGAGGCCTACTCTACTCTCTGAGTATGTGAGGTACGTTAGTATGAAGTATGAGGCCTACTCTACTCTCTGAGTATGTGAGGTACGTTAGTATGAAGTATGAGGCCTACTCTACTCTCTGAGTATGTGAGGTACGTTAGTATGAAGTATGAGGCCTACTCTACTCTCTGAGTATGTGAGGTACGCTAGTATGAAGTATGAGGCCTACTCTACTCTCTGAGTATGTGAGGTACGTTAGTATGAAGTATGAGGCCTACTCTACTCTCTGAGTATGTGAGGTACGCTAGTATGAAGTATGAGGCCTACTCTACTCTCTGAGTATGTGAGGTACGTTAGTATGAAGTATGAGGCCTACTCTACTCTCTGAGTATGTGAGGTACGCTAGTATGAAGTATGAGTCCTACTCTACTCTCTGAGTATGTGAGGTACGTTAGTATGAAGTATGAGGCCTACTCTACTCTCTGAGTATGTGAGGTACGCTAGTATGAAGTATGAGGCCTACTCTACTCTCTGAGTATGTGAGGTACGCTAGTATGAAGTATGAGGCCTACTCTACTCTCTGAGTATGTGAGGTACGCTAGTATGAAGTATGAGGCCTACTCTACTCTCTGAGTATGTGAGGTACGCTAGTATGAAGTATGAGGCCTACTCTCTAGTATGTGAGGTGCGCTCTAGTATGAAGTATGAGGCCTACTCTACTCTCTGAGTATGTGAGGTACGCTAGTATGAAGTATGAGGCCTACTCTACTCTCTGAGTATGTGAGGACGCTAGTATGAAGTATGAGGCCTACTCTCTAGTATGTGAGGTACGCTAGTATGAAGTATGAGTCCTACTCTACTCTCTGAGTATGTGAGGTACGCTAGTATGAAGTATGAGGCCTACTCTCTAGTATGTGAGGTACGCTAGTATGAAGTATGAGTCCTACTCTACTCTCTGAGTATGTGAGGTACGCTAGTATGAAGTATGAGTCCTACTCTACTCTCTGAGTATGTGAGGTACGCTTGTATGAAGTATGAGGCCTACTCTACTCTCTGAGTATGTGAGGTACGCTAGTATGAAGTATGAGGCCTACTCTCTAGTATGTGAGGTGCGCTCTAGTATGAAGTATGAGGTCTACTCTCTGAGTATCTCTAGTATGAAGTATGAGGCATACTCTCTGAGTATCTCTAGTATGAAGTATGAGGTCTACTCTCTGAGTATCTCTAGTATGAAGTATGAGGCCTACTCTCTGAGTATCTCTAGTATGAAGTATGAGGCCTACTCTACTCTCTGAGTATCTCTAGTATGAAGTATGAGGCATACTCTCTGAGTATCTCTAGTATGAAGTATGAGGTCTACTCTCTGAGTATCTCTAGTATGAAGTATGAGGTCTACTCTCTGAGTATCTCTAGTATGAAGTATGAGGCCTATTCTCTGAGTATCTCTAGTATGAAGTATGAGGCATACTCTCTGAGTATCTCTAGTATGAAGTATGAGGTCTACTCTCTGAGTATGTGAGATGCACTCCAGTATGAAGTATGAGGCCTACTCTCTGAGTATCTCTAGTGTGCTCTAGTATGAATTATGAGGCCTACTCTACTCTCTGAGTATGTGAAGTGTGCACTAGTATGAAGTATGAGGCCTACTCTCTGAGTATCTCTAGTATGAAGTATGAGGCCTACTCTACTCTCTGAGTGTGAAGTATGAGGCCTACTCTACTCTCTGAGTGTGAAGTATGAGGCCTACTCTACTCTCTGAGTGTGAGAGGTGTTCCAGTCTGAGACTCTTACCTTGATCTGGGCGAGGAGGTTCTTCAGCATGTTGTACAGCAGGTCAGGGTCCTTCAGCTCTTTCCTACAAGACAAGTTTTGTTCGTTCAATCTGTCCGTCCGACGTTATGCAAGCTGTGATGTATTATCGTGGCGTCGTGCTAAAAAGCGTGAAGAGAAAACGGTCTTTGGGCTAGCTCACCCTTTCTCCTTCCCACTCGGCTTCCAGCCCGTCTCTCCTGGCGAGAGAGAAAAGACGCTTTGTGGAGTTAGATGTTTCAGACCGGCACGACAGCCATCGTCTAGGAAGATGTGCCCACACACTTTTAGCCAAGGTCCTTCAGCGCTTTTCTACAAGAAAAGCGCTGTTTGTTCAGTCAGACCTGTTATGTAAGCTGTTATGTATTATCGCCGTGTCATAATAAAAAGCATAACTTTTAGTGTTTAGTCACTGCTACACTCTGTCTTTATTATGCTCAGTTTTATTTATGTATTTTGTTTTACTTATGTCTTGGCCTTTTACTATCTGTCTTATTTATTCCGTTTTTAATTTTGCTGTCAAGCGAATTGTGTTGCACTCGTGTCTGAAATGTGCTGTACAAATAAAGTTGGATGGATTGACTCACTGATGCCAGGAATGCTCTCCACGGGTATCTGCCGAACCCCCTCCTTGAAGCAGGTGAGGCCGGGGTACACCTTCCTGATCTGGACCTGCTTCCTCTCGATCAGCTTCTTAATGATCTATCATGCCAACAAAAACACAGGCGAAAATACCAACATGCACTCTCACAACATTGTGGTGCTTGGGAGTAAATCCCCTTAAGTTTCAAATGAAAAATGACGTACGCTATATGCTGATAGACAGGTGTTTGATGATTTACAGTCCCCCTTTTTTTCTCTTTATAATATATTTGTCTCTAGAATGTTTTTCCTAAAAATGTTGGTGTTATTGAAACATTGTCTTTTTTCTAATCTTGTCTTTCTCCTTGCAGTGATGTCGTTTCATGATGTCATCTCACTAACCAATGGGGATGGGAAACACATCCAATTATCCAATCACATTGTATGGCGGTGTTTAAAATGAACTCACATTCTCATTGTTACAAAAACCTGTCCTGATGCAGGTCTAACCGAAACGTTGGCAGATTAAAAGCAGAGAAAGTGTGTGTGCGGGAGTGTGTCATTTTTCATTTCAAACAAAAAGACAGGAAGAGAAAGATTCTAATGCAGGAGGTCGGGGGCGGTCCACAGAGCGGTCACATGACTCCATCCGCTTCCTGTTCACCTCTTTCTGCCTCTTGATGATGTGGGACAGCTCGGTGTAGGGGATCCGGGGGTTGAGCTCGCACTCCATGAGCGTCGCCCCCTCGTAGTCCTTGATGTAGCCAAGGTAGCGGGTCTTGGGCACTTTGATGTCTTTGGAAAAGCCCTGAGGACAACAAGGGGTGTCAGAGAGAGGGCGATAAAAACGGGTGGAATGGGAGATGAATAGAAGTGAAGTCTGTACTAGGAACTACCTGCTTCTTGAAGTAGCCGATGGCGTACTCGTCAGCGTAGGTGAGGAAGTAGAGGATGCTGTGTTTGATGTGGTACTCCTTCAGGTGGTTCATCAGGTGAGTCCCGTACCCCTGACGTCAAAACCACAACAGTCAGGATGGACTCTTCTCTACATTCTCTACGAGCCTGTTCTGCTAAGTGCTTACTGTGCTTTGTTATATGACTCATTCAAATATCATATTAGAGACTACAGGGATAGCTAACACATAATGGCCGACCATGTAGGCAACTTCTCTGTAACTATTTGTGCACTCTCCTGTTAGTCATGTCTCTCTTATGAAGTATCTAGCCCATGTTTACTGCTCTGTATATGTTCTTAGCCAATAGACAAACATTTTCCAGGAGCTTGCTCAATCGTCTCGTTGAGAGAGGTAAGGGAAGAAAGTACAGCTCACTTTTCTGGCCCCCGGGTGAAACTGTTTTTTTTGCTTCCCTCTGGGATATGTAGGGGTGGGACCTATGCCCCCCCCATTGCTCTCTGTAAAGTGCATTGTGTTGCCTCTGTGTATGAAATATGCTATATAAATAAAGTTTTGATTTGATTTGAACAGTCAGGATGGAGACAGTCTCTCATAGCCAGACCTTTCTCCACACTTGGTCTCACGCTGCTCCAGCGCTGGAGAAGGGTCTGGCTGCACCCGCTTAACATCCTGAGACACGCCCTGTTTCTTTAAGCCAATCACAACGCTCTTGGGCGGAGCTAGGCTTTTGTTTTCTTTCTCAACAGCATCCTTGTGAAACAGTGTCGGGGGATTGAATAAGATTGGCGCCGCTGGAATTGAGCGACGTCAATAAGAGGTTTATCTCAAAAACCTACATCCGTTGAGCCACACTGGGACATAAATAACTAATTCTGACATAGTATACATTCACAGTCTCATTTTCATACTAAAATTAGACCAGTTATTTAATGTGTTTAGGAGGGTGTACACGCACCTTGACTTGCTCGTTGGAGGTGACGGCACAGAAGACGATCTCTGTGAAGCCCTGGGTGGGGAACATCCTGAAACAGATGCCCCCGATGACGCGGCCATCTTTGATGAGGGCAAGGGTCTTGTGCTTCCTGAAAGAGACATGGGATTGAATAAAACAGATCAAATAGACGCAATTCGTTTTAATAGTGGCCCATCGTGGATACATGAACCTAAAGACAGGCCTGTAGTGCCAAGCAGGGGCGGGGATCCTGGGGGGGTCAGGAGGGACATGTCCCCTCCAATATTTGAGATCATTAAAATTGTCCCCCCCAATATTTAGTTTGGGGTAGTGGCATTCAAATGACCATACAGCCGTGTAGGAAGATGTCCCCCCAAAAAAATACTCTGACAAAATTTCAATGTAAATGTCCCCCCCAAAGTTGGATACAGATCCCCGCCACTGGTGCCAAGGATGCTGGTTCTGCGATGTGATTGGCTACTCACGGGTCAAACACGAGCCGGGTGATGTACTCTTTGGGCATGCGAGGTAGCTGGTGGGAGAAGACGTTCTGAAGGCCCACCAGCCACATCAGGATCTTCTTGTTGGACTTCTGGGAAAGTGAGTTCCCGATGACGTGGAACTCGATGATGCCTCTCCTCTCCTCCAGCCGGGCGGTTTCGTCCCGAGCGGCGTTGGGAGTCAGAAGATTTGTCTGGGAAAAACAATTTCCGGTGTCAATTAGGGCTGTCAAAAGTGCCATGAAATTGAGTTAGAATATATTCGAATTAATTTAGTAGAGTTCGAACGATATTCGAATTTATTTAAAATAAAATAAAAAAAATAATAAAAAAAGATTTTTCATGAATATAATAGCCTAATAAAATAACCCTTGCCTGTAATATTGTATGAACACTGTTGCCCCTCGCTGATGTGTTAACTTTCATCTTTCGATAAGGTGCTGCGTCTGGATTATTGCCCGTAAATAAATTGTAGCCTATAAATGTTCTGTTATTAATGTAAATCGCTTAATCGCATACTTTTGGATAAATAATGATGTGGAACAAACCGCAGACCACGTCATCCAGGACTGTCCGACATATCGGACACCCAACGGAATGCGTGGCCTGACAGTTGTGGATGACGAAACGGTGACGTGGCTCCTGGAGGTGTGCCCGGATATATAGCTCGGGTGACCCCTCACCCAGGCTCGGGGTGGTAAAAGGATAGCCCCTCATCCCCGAGCCTGGAGGGGAGAGGACGATAACAACCAACCCAAACGAAGAAGATGAAATTAACCGATCTGACCTCTGGACCCAGCATAGCGGCCGGATCGGTGATGGTCATCATGACCTCGTTGACAAGCTCCATCGGGATGTCTCCCATGACCCGGATCCGCTTGGCGTCCTCCAGGGTCAGAGCCTCCGGAAGCTTCCTCTTCTCCCCTGAACCAGAGTGAGTGAGTCAGATCTCTGCCGACTCTTCTATCGCAAAACACATCGGCGGGTAAGAATATGGAAATGAGATGATTACGATCCCCGACCTGTGATTGGCTCGGCGACGCCGGCCTCCAGGCCCATGGTGCCCAGGGAGGAACCGCTGGTCAAGCCCTTGGGAAAGGACGTGGTGCCGGACACTGCGGCCGGGCTGATCACTACCAGGACGGGACACACCCAAAAACAGAGGCTAGTTAGACGACATCAAACTCAGAGGGGCTTCTGCGATCACACGGCGTGCGGTGGAACCCGAGGGGACCGCCCGTCTCTCGCGAGCCGACGCCCCCGGGGGCGCGGACCCCCGCCCTCACCTGCCTGATGGCCCAGCTGGGCTGCGTCCGAGGCGGGCATGGTGAAGTCCGCCTCCCAGATGGGTGAGTTCTCGCCGTAGATCTCCTCCTCGAGCATGGACAGGAACCTGCGACGGGCGCACACACACACACACGAACACACACACACGAACACACACACACGCACACACACACACACGCACACACACATGCACGAACACACACACGAACACACACATGCACGAACACACACACGAACACACACACGAACACACACGAACACACACGAACACACACGAACACACACGAACACACACACACACACGAACACACACGAACACACACGAACACACACACGAACACACACACGCACACACACACGCACACACACACACACGAACACACACACACACGCACACACACACACGCGAACGTCTCAGATAAAACGAAGAATCGGACGCAATGATCAAGGTAAAAGACGTGTCGGTTTGCGGAGGGGAAATGGCGGACGAGCCGGAGGCGGAGCCTACTTGGGGAAGTGCGTGAGGATGAGGGTGCGCTTCTCAGGCAGCAGCTTGTCCTTCTCCACGCGGAACTTCTCCAGGAGCTGCCGCCGCGTCACGGTGAAGATGGACTTCAGGAGGCTGCGACCGAACACCTGCGTGGTCTCGTAGCGCGGCAGGCTGTCGTTGCTCTGGGGGACGTGGCAGTAGCAGAGCCACCTGCGGGGGCGGGGCCAAACGCCCGGCCGGTCGCGTTAGACAACGGTTTGAGGTCTGCCCGCAAAAGGGCGGCAGACACGGATACGTATTCATACCGAGAAATTTAAAATAGGCTACAATGTTCAGAACGTACATTGACTTTTCCTTAATAGCTGCTGTTGAGTAGAACACACACACACACACAAGGGATGCACAATATGCATTTTTCCAACCGATACCGATAACCGATGCTTCTCATGGCGGATAACCAATATGATAATTTTACGTTTTTATATATTAAAAGGAAGCTGATAACTTGTATTTTATGCACACCTGAGAGTAAGACAGACCAAGATGTAGTGAGCAGGGCTGAAAATTAACACCCGCCACCTGCCAATGGCGGGTAAAATTTCCATTTGGCGACTACATTTCGGAGGCTATCCGCCACGCTGGTGGGTAAATGTTTGTACCAATAGAGTCATGTAATAAATTATGCGTGCAATGTCGCCACATCCATGCCATAGACCGGCATTCTGTTTGTGATAATGTGACAAAAAAGGCAATTTATTATTTTCGCCGGTAAAAAATATACTTGGCTGGTGGATTTTTTCATCTACCAGTCCCCTTGGCAGATGAGCCAAAAAGTTAATCTTCAGCCCTGGTAGTGAGCAAAGATGGATGATTTAATATTTCATAGTTCTGATCTAACTGACATCGCTACTGTTAACACACCAAAGACGACGAACATTTCTGACTCTTCAACTGTTCTTTTTCTCTCTTGAGTGAAGTACTACCAGAGCTAGGGCTGGGTTAAAAAAATCGATCAATCGATTCTGAATCGATTCATGAATCCCAAAATCGATCTTTTATTTAATGAATGAATAAATTAAGGAATTAATAGTTCATTAATTCATTCAATGATTCATTCATTCATTTTTGGAAATCAGTATCAATACCCAGCCCTAGTATTGATGTGTTGCATAACTTGGCAGTCATGTAATTAAGGTTACAGCTAAAAAAAAAACAGGTTTTAGTAACACTAACCGAATTGATATTGAATAGAATTGAATCGTGATAATCGATTCTGCACCTTGTGAATCGGAATCGAATCGATTCTTGAAATTCGAATCGATACCCAGCCCTAACCAGAGCAAGTGAAAACTAAATCTGTTATGGTGCACAATGCTTTCTATAGCCAAAAATGAAGCTGGCCTCCTTTTAGGAGAACAACATAAAGATACATCTAGTAATCCGATCAGAAAGTGTCAAAGATAACTGTGAAAGCAAACTGGCTGCGTATTAAGAGGTGGGACCGATCTGGTCCAGTATCAGAACCGATCTGGTCCAGTATCAGGACCGGGCTCTGGTCCAGTATCAGGACATGGCTCTGGTCCAGTATCAGGACCGATCTGGTCCAGTATCAGGACCGATCTGATCCAGTATCAGAACCGGGCTCTGGTCCAGTATCATGACCGATCTGGTCCAGTATCAGAACCGATCTGATCAAGTATCAGGACTGATCTGGTCCAGTATCAAGACCGGTCTGATCCAGTATCAGGACTGGGCTCTGGTCCAGTATCAGGACCGATCTGGTCCAGTATCAGGACGGGGCTCTGGTCCAGTATCAGAACCGATCTGGTCCAGTATCAGGACCGATCTGGTCCAGTATCAGGACTGGGCTCTGGTCCAGTATCAGGACCGGGCTCTGGTCCAGTATCAGGACCGATCTGGTCCAGTATCAGGACCGGGTTCTGGTCCAGTATCAGGACCGATCTGTTCCAGTATCAGGATGGGGCTCTGGTCCAGTATCAGAACCGATCTGATCCAGTATCAGAACCGATCTGATCCAGTATCAGGACCGATCTGATCCAGTATCAGGACCGATCTGATCCAGTATCAGGCCCGGGCTCAGGTCCAGTACCAGGACCGATCTGGTCCAGTATCAGGACTGGGCTCTGACCCAGTATCAGGACCGATCTGGTCCAGACGTGGTTCGTGGATCAGGTACCGGCCTGACGTCGGCGATGCCGATACAGATGAAGCAAGCGGGCTCCGGTATTCGTTCATTCAATCTGGCGCGCTCCAGCGTCTACTTCACCAAACTAGTCTGCCTTTTCAGACCGCTCGCTTACGTTTGCGAATGTTTGGTGCGAAAACAAACGTTAGCCTGAAAAAAGTTTGAAATAGTTTGCAAAGAACGTTCACGAGTGCAAGTGAAAGTCTTGAGTTGCATGCTGCTCTAGTTGGTTACACTAGACAGTAGTGGAGGATTTCCAAAAGCAAATGCACCTATTTGGCAATATTTCGGATTTAAACCCAAAGCTAATAGGGAACCTGATATCGTTAATGAGGCAATCTGTAAACTAGAGCCATTTCTCCCTCTCCTTCCTCTTGTTGTGTCATAGTGAAATATGACACCGTTGCTCTAAGAGGCTGAGACCCACTCTGTTGCAGGTGCAGAATGAGTGACAGGAGAGCAGAACAGACAGGGGGGTCTCATCCCAAACTTATATTTTACTAATTAGTTCTTTTTATTGCATGAAAGTGGGCGCTGATAAGTGAAAATGAATATATAGTATTCAAGGGTTCAAGGATTCTTTCATTGTTAGGCCTACATCCAATATGCAAGTAGCCATATGTTGGGTAAAATAAGTAGTGAAATTATTATGTTTTGGCTCCACAACAACAAGATACAAGATATCCTAATAATAAAACAGGTTCAATGCAGTACAGTAGGAACACAGTAAGAATACGGTGTGTGCAAAGTGTATATTAATGATAATTAAATAAGTTAACGATAAATAATTATTCAAGAAAAAAGGCCGCTGTATCGGATCGGTATCGGCAGACATCCAAATTTAGGTATCGAAATCGGATTGGAGTTGAAAAAAAGTGGATCGGTGCATCTCTACCTCGTATCATTGGCTCTATTCATCGGCCAAAATTTCATATAGCGATATATACATAATATAAATCTATTATCTGGTAGTCCACTGATGATACAGTGCATCTGTAACACTAACACACACACACACACACACACACACACACACACCTGGTGTAGTCGACTTTGTAGGTGCTGCCGTCGTCCTTCTGCGAGCGCTGGCGGAACTGTGTGGGAGTCTCCAGCTTCCAGTAGTTGAGGCAGAGAAGGAACATCTTGGAGAGCTCAAACATGGTCTGCCTCTCTTTGGGCGGCAGGTGGCTGAACTTGTACTGAACGAAGTTCAACACTCCCTAAAGAAACGTGCAAATCAGAGCTTTACAAATCCAACATCCAAATAAATGCAGCTTCGTTACCACAAAACTAATCGCATAGCCAGACCGATGCTATATGGACAAAAGTATTGGGCCACCTACACATCACACCAACAGGAGCTTTTATGACATCCTAATTCTAATCATCCTATTCTAAATTCATAGGCATTGGAGTTGGTTCCCCCTTTGCAGCTATAACAGCTTCCACTCTTCTGGGAAGGCTTTCTACAAGATTTTGGTGTCTGTGGGAAAAGCATTTGAAGTAAGACTGATTTGAGAGAGAAAAGGAATGTGAGCTTGCGAAATCAGGATGGTCTCACGAGACTATTATTATTCTGGGATGGGGGGGAAAAATGCTGTGATTGGCTTTTTAAAAATCAATCACAATCGTCTTGGGTGGCGCTAAGCTTGTTTTTTCTTTAACGGTTTCCTTACAACATAGTGTCGGGGAATTGAATCTGATTGGTGCCGGGAGGAAATAGGCGGCGCCAATGTCAGGCTTATCGCAAAAACCTACATCCTGTTGAGTCTGACTATAACAGAACTGATGTGTCCTGGTGGTGAAACAGGACAACAGCTCGCCAGGTATTAGGGATACAAATCTTTTTATAAATCTTTTATTTTTATCAAATTATATTATACTTAAATTAGCCGACAACTATTTCCTAAGCGACTAGCAGAAGCGGTGCTGTATAGTGGGATAAACAACTGTCCAGCCACGTCCCTACCAGGTGTGTGACCATATTTACCTGCTCGATGTTGGGCTTCTCAAACGGAGGATTCCCCAGTGATCCTTCTACTATGGGCTGGCTCATCTGCAAGATGCTTTTTCTCAACAGCTAGCAGGAAGGGCCGCAAGGGAGGAGGAGGACAAGGGGTTAAAACACACAACCAAGGTGACATACAACTGATTTGACTTATGGATTTATCTGAGAGAGCGAGGTGTTTGTTTGTGGTTGTCTTAGGTCGGCGGGGAGAAATAGATACCTTGAAGAGGTAGAAGTAGACCTGTTTGGTATCCGTGTCTTCCTCCTTGTGCACAGACATGAAGAGGTTCTCCACGTCCACCACGATCCCAAGCAGCCTGTTGATCTCGTCCTCCGACACGTTCTCCAGGTGGGACACATGGTCCGCTACACGGGTAGAGATACTGTGAGAGACCGACATCACACCAACGGTAGTAGTAGCAGCACTTTATTGATCCCCAGGGGAAGATGTAAAGCCTCTCTGCGTAGCCTTCATCCTGGGATATGGCTGTGTATGTGTGTGCAATACAGGTGATTAAATAACAGTTGTACGGTTCAGTACCCAGGTCGTGTCCACAGCTGCGACAAGATTCGCTCAGGCTGGCTGCTTGCTGCTGCAGGTCAATGCGGGTGGCTGTAGGTGGATGGGGATTCTTCCAGCCATTGCACTTGCATGTGTCATTGGCCTGAGAATATGGGTTATGATATGGGATACAGGACATGTCAGAGGTGGAGTTGACATTCTCCTTTCATGCTCAGCTTTGAATGGGCCAAAACGGCTCTGCCATGGCTGTCATTAGCTAGCTAATCAGCACGACACCAGTAACATTTATTGAGATTGAGATGGACAAAAGTTGTAGCAGTGCTCAAGATAATATAGCAAACGAGAGCTACAGTATAGCTAACTTTCTACGGCTACACATCAAAATGCACGTTCAAACATGTAGCTAGCTTGCTAGCTATATAGGTTACGGGCAAATACGCGAACCTAGTTGGTATTTTTGCTTTGGTATAGATACTGGCGCTGGCAAGCTAAGACAGCTAGCTAGCCGATATTAGACGCTTTGTTTTGAGTTTAGCTAGTGCTAGCTAGCCTAGCCGTTAGTACCTTGCAGGCGGAGAACACGCCGAGTTTTTCGAGCTTCTTCGCCCGTGGGAACGCTCGGACCTGAGCTTTCTTCTGACTCGCCCGCTGCTGCTGGCTCAATCCCGGTCTGACCGGGTCACTGGTCCCCGAGGCAGACCCCGCCGGGGCAGCGGTCGAACCAGAACCAGAACCAGACGAGCCACTAGACTGGGCTTGGAGTTGCCGCGACTGCACGGCCTGCGCCGCCGGATCCGACATATCAAAACAGCAGAGCAGAGCACGCTGGCCGGGGCCGTTCTGTGGCTCCAGACTCCTGCTCGGGTGAGGTCGCTCACCTCTCCACTCATGCGTAGAAGCAAGGCCTTATGGGTATTGTAGTGTGGCGCTAACATAGAAAGCAGAAGAGCCCTATATACGGCGATAGCCCTATTCTAACCTCCTCGAATGTCCGTAGTAAACTAAAAGTAAATTACTTTGAATACAAATTACATATAAAGTCATTAAAAACATCAAAATTGTAATGAGATAACTGTCTCCCTGATTAATGAGGATTTCTTTTTAAATTAATTTAAGGTCAGCACAACACATACGGTGTCATCTGTTACATCCCAGTGCAAATCACAATGAATTCCGATTGAGAAATCAAAAGTTTCCACTTAAATTAGGACCACTGTTCCCACTTATTAGCCTTATAAAGTCTGGTCTCTCTGCCCTAGTCACACGTGAAAGGTTTTTCCGGCCAACTAAATCCACTGGGATAGGGAGGGGAGACTGGTGAGGGATTGTGAGGAATTCAATCAGACCAAAGAGAGATGGCAATGACAGAGTGGATAAAATCAACACACTGTGTTATGAGAGAACCATATAGATAATTGTGTTG
Source organism: Borostomias antarcticus (assembly GCF_949987555.1). NCBI lineage: Eukaryota > Metazoa > Chordata > Actinopteri > Stomiiformes > Stomiidae > Borostomias > Borostomias antarcticus. The sequence continues at coordinate 9,336,742 of NC_140247.1, read as the reverse complement.
CCTGGTGAAATCTTTAGTTATTATTCATGAAATGAGAGCACAGACAGGCATTGAGTTACCTTCCCCCTTATTTATTGGTAAAATTACAATGTTTTTTTTTGCTTTCTCTACTCCTGCGCCCTCCCCAATCCCATGTTCCACCACCGAGAGATGTGGCAGCTGCAGGTACTGTTGTGCTAGTCTGATGCCATAACAGACACTGACAACACTGGTCAAAAGAATCCCTCCCTGATACGAAAAGGAAAAAAAAAAAAAGAAAAAGGAAACTGAAGATACCATCTGAATTCACAGAGATGACAAGACAGAAGCAGTGCACACAATACCAGAGATCTTCATATACACAAATAAAAATAAAAAAGAAATCTTTCCATCACAAAATAATTGGGATGACAAAATATCATGTATAGATTGGGAAGGTATTGTATTGACAATAACTACTGATTGGTTATAATGATACAAATACAGCAACATGTTTTCAATACACATGATTTTGGTCAAGAAAATTTTTGCTTCATCTTTTTTTTTTTTCTTTCTTTTTTTTCCATTTTACATGATTCAAAGACCATTAATGCTAAAATGACTTATCGGTGACAATGTTAATAATGTACTATGTATATGGTTGTATGCATCATAGATTAATGATTGGAAAGCCTTAGGTGGACTAGCCTTTGAAATCATACTGTATAACGTGTGCCAAAAGAAGCAGAGGTGATAACAATAGTAATAATAATGTAATAATTCCGTTAATCTACACAATTGCTATATCTGGAAGGAAATAACTGTCCATTCTCCGACTCCTTGAAGCCCCTCCCCTTCATTCGTCTCCAGGGTGACGAGGGGGGGGGTGGAGAGAAAACATAAAGAGTTGCTACATGCATCCGCCACCAAATGGAGGGTTAGAGTTTGAACAGTGAAAGGAGACATGATGAAATACTGTAGTATTATGGTACATAAAGTGACGAGAGGAGCGAGAGGAAGCCAGAGAGAAAAAAGAGGGCCTGTTAATATTCCTCACAGTTGTTGTGGTTGATTTTTTTTTCCCTTGACAGAAACACACAGAAGCAAAGAGGAGCAGGCGGTGAACTCTGTAAGGAGCGACGGGTACGGGCCGAGCTTTTCTTGCTCCCTCTTTGCGGTTGTTTTTTCTTTTCCGTTTCGCTTGGGTGACGTCGTATGTCCACCTTCGGGAGACATCGGGAGTTGCAACGCCCCGTGGGGCTTACGCTTGGTTCGGCCGTTCTTCGCGTTGGGTTAATTTCTTTGTCTTTTGGTCAAATTGTTTAGCGGTGTCCGACATTTTGATTGGCCAGTGGGCTGGTTTGTTTTATCAGTTGATTGGTGCGCGGTAGGGATGTGTACGTCAGCTGGTTGATGTCTGGTCTGGTTGGTTCAGTTGGCTCGGTGTGTGTGTTAGTTTCCCCCTCCGCAGCACTGGCCGCTCCGGCCCTGGGGGGCCGCCTCCTGCAGGTCCACGCCCCCTCTGGCCCGGCCCGGAGCCCCCGCCCCTCCCTGGGGCTCGTTCTTGGGAAGCTTCTTGGCTGTGGAGAAGCACGGGATTAGTCACTTTATATACACGACTACCATCATGAAATCAAAGAAAATGATGAATGGATATTTGTAGGGCTGCCCCCTGAAAGTCAACGGAGTCGAATCGTCAGTCGGAGACCCTTAAGTCGACAGATTATTGAAGTAGAGCAGTCGCTGGTGGGCTAAGACCATTCACCTGCCTTGTTATTTATATAGGACCGGCCAATCATTAGTTTTAGACCTAGGCTATTACCCATTTGTTGTGCAATAAAAGGAGACTTGTATGACTGATAGCGGATTGAAAAAGGCAGGGAACCACTCTCCCCTCCGCTGTGCGTCTAGCCTAGCCTAGCCTACCGTGCGCCAGCAAATACATGCATTTCCTAAATGGAATATCACAACACAAAACTGCTTTCCTAAATCAATCTTCTTATATCAACTAAGATATCTGCTGGAAAAAAAAGATTTTTTCCAATAGACAGATTGAGCTCTTAACATCGGCGAAAATGCGTTAGCAACGGCCAAAACATTTCCTTGTTGACTGCTGCCCAACGCATGAGCCTATTCTCGAACGCTTTGAAATGGACAGTTGAGGAGACTATCGTCAAATACCCAACCCTAATGTAGGCTATGGGAAACACTGCATGCAAACATGGGGGCATCTGAAGTAGATCAATGTGGGCTCGATTATTCTTGTTAAACAACAAAAATAGGCATCTTTTATTGTGCTGCCTGCGAGTTTGAGTTTAAAGTTCGACAGCTGTCCCAACTACTGCGTTCTCCCCTCAGCCTAGGGAGAAAAAGAAGGAACGAATGAATGAACGAATCGTCGACTCTCTGGTTTGAACAGACGAATCTGATTTGACTCACAGAATTCAGAGTCGGGTACAGCCCTAGATATTTGATTCATCCCATAGTGTTGTGCTGCACTTACCGATGGCCATAAAAATCTCATTGACGTTCATGGCCGTCTTGGCCGAAGTCTCCATGAAGAGCAGACTGTTGTCATCTGCGTACGCTTGTGCTTCCTGTAAATAATAAAGAGATGCTTGGAGAGTGTCTCTCAATAAAAACATACAAACCCAGTAAAGGCTACATATGAATGTAAGAAAATAAATCAATGACGATCAAAAATCAATCACGTTGGATTTATATAGCGCCCTTCATGATACCCAGAGCGCTTTACAGAGTCCAGTATTCATTCAGACACAGTGGTGGTGGTAAGCTACATCTGTAGCCACAGCTGCCCTGGGGCAGACTGACAGGAGCGTGGCTGCCAATCAGCGCATACAGCCCCTCCTACCACCACCTTCATTCACATTCATACGCATGTTGTTTTAACTCCGTCATTTAATTCTGTACCGTCACTTTAATTCTGCACCAACAATGACTTAGTCTTTTATTATCAAGATTTCTTTTTTCATTTCAAACTTTATACTTGTGAAGCATTGAGGTTTCCCTCATTTACAGTGACGACAAGTTTACACAGAGACACAAGTCAAATCAATAAATAAAAAGATAGCGATGGGACTGGGTTCGTCTGTACCTGGAAGTCCACGGCTCTTTTGTTGGCAAGGTCAGCTTTGTTCCCTGCCAGTGCGATGACGATGTTGGGGCTGGCTTGTCGCTGCAGCTCTTTCACCCAGTTCTTTGCGCGTGTGAATGTATCCTGGCAAGACAATATTATGAATGAATGAATGAAACTTTTATTTAATACGGACATCACAATTACATTGGAACAGTCACAGTGGACAGACCAGAGCCATTGCTTAAGTGTTTGTAGCACAAGTGCTAATTTTCAACACCAGTCCATAGAAAGCTAATCTAAAAGATAATAGAATAAAATATGCAGAACAAAACCAAACAGTATTCATACAAAATACTAGGGCTGTCTTCGACTCAGGATTTTGTGATTCGACTCAGACTTGGTGTTCAAAGCGACGCGTCGAATCGTCAATGTGTTTTTTCTCTATCTCCTGGCTATCAGAAAATCACTTGACATCAAGTTTCCTTGATTATTTTGGTTAGGCCTATATTGGTAGCCTATAGAAACAATCAATTGTTGCCAAGGCACATTTCTGAGTAGGTTAGGGTATTTGAAATCAACGAGAATGACAGTTACATAATTACAGCATTTTAAATAGCTAGAATAGCCTGGCTATCGGTTTGTGGAATAAGATGGAGGGATGCTTCATTTTGTTCAATCTTTTTCTGAACGAACTTTCGTCCATTTAGGTTATGCTTGAATAGCCTTTATTGGGCTATTTTACCTTGATTGGTGTTTATTATTTTCCGTTGAACAAAAAAGTAGAATAAAGTTTCAAAATAAATTATTAGCCTTGCTCATATTTCCGCTCCGCTAAAATCCTCTCCGCTGCCTCCGAATGTGTTTGTTTCAAGTGCAGCCCATCCCTCTTTCTTGCATTGTCGATAGTTTGGACCACTAATAATCGAGATAATTAATAGACAGGTTATCAATATCTTAAACATTGTCTTCATATCCATTTTGTGACATGTCGGGAGATTCGTCGTCCCCCCCCCCCCATATGTCTAGGCTGAGGGGAGACCGCCGGAGTCGGGAGAGCTGTGAAACTTTCAACTCAAAATTGCAGGCGGCACAATAAAATACACCTGTTTTCTTGTTAAACATGAATCATCTAGCATTGTCCATCTACTTCGGATGCCCCATGTTTTTATACAGTTTCACATATCCTACATTAGGGTTGGGCAATTTGACGATAGTCTCCTCAACTGCGCATTTGAATGCTTGCGCGAATCGGCTCATAGTTGGGCAGCAGTCAACAAGGAAATGTTTTGGCTGCCACTAAAGCATTTTCACAGACGTTAGAGCTCAAGCTGTCTATGGGAGACCCTATTTTTACCATTGGATATACAAGAAGATTGATTTAGGAAAGCAGTGTGATATTCCATTTGGGAAATGCACGTGATTGCTGGCGCATAGTAGGCTAGGCTAGGCTACACGCTTAGCGGAGGGGAGAGGGCCCTGCCTTCTTCCCTCTGCTATATCAGTCTTAACTTTTCTTTTACAGCCCAACAAATAGCTACGGTAATAGCCTAGGTCTAAAACGAATGATTGGCCTGTCCTTGATCTTAGTCCACCTCCTAGTCCTTGACAGTGGAGCAGAAATCGACTTAAAGAATCTCTGTCGACTTAAGGGTCTCCGACCGATGATTCGACGCGTCGACTTTCAGGGGGCAGCCCTACAAAATACAGAATTAAAATCACCAATCAGATTCTAACAATCACAGCACATAATGAACAGAGCGAGAGGTCCATGATCACAACAACTAAACCAGTCCGCGTCCACACACACGTGAGCACTGCTGATTTGACTAAATCAAGATATTTTGACCAGGTCCCTTATGTAATGAGGGGATACCGTCATAAGGTCAAAGGTCAGCCCCACACTCAGGTGATGGAATAAACATGAACCTGAGCTGCGTGTTGATTGGTCAGACTAAAGCGAAGCGGACAGTAGGGCTGCACGATTATGACAAAAGATAATAATTGCGATTATTTGCGTCAAAATGCTAATTGTGATTAATAATTGTGATTAATATTTAATATAGAATATTAATATATAATAACCCAAATTCTCCCAAATCACAGACGTTGATCCCTTTCTTGCTACTAACTCACTGACCTCGTTTTCGCTCATTTTTTCACTACTCTCGGCTGCAGGTACTCTTGTGACACTTGTCTTGACCTACTGCTATCTGTCTTCTCAGTGAAATTGCTGCACACAGCGCACTCAGCGGGAACACGTGATTGGTCAGACAGCATAAGCGCCTGTGATTCGTCCGTGTAGTCCTAGCAAACTCAATTCAAAGCAAAATTATTAATCACATTCATTGCGGCCTTTTGCGATTAGTTAATCCTGGAGGTCATAATCGCGATTTCAATTAATTCACGATTAATTGTGCAGCCCTAGCGGACAGGTGTCTTTGAAGAAAGTGCTCAGGCCACACACGTCAAGTCACTCACTGTGTTGGTGATGTCGTAGACCACGATGGCGGCCTGGGCGCCTCTGTAGTACATGGGGGCCAGGCTGTGATACCGCTCCTGTCCTGCCGTGTCCCAGATCTCAAACTTCACTGTCGTATCGTCCAAGCAGACCGTCTGTGTGAGGAAGGCAGCTATAGAAGACAAGACACACAACTCATCACACTGGGATTACAGCTCTAGAAGACAAGACACACAACTCATCACACTGGGATTACAGCTCTAGAAGACAAGACACACAACTCATGAGCCTGGGATTACAGCTCTAGAAGACAAGACGCACAACTCATGAGCCTGGGATTACAGCTCTAGAAGACAAGACGCACAACTCATGAGCCTGGGATTACAGACACACAACTCATGACCCTAGGATTACAGACACACAACTCATGAGCCTGGGATTACAGACACACAACTCATGACCCTAGGATTACAGACACACAACTCATGACCCTAGGATTACAGACACACAACTCATGACCCTAGGATTACAGACACACAACTCATGAGCCTGGGATTACAGACACACAACTCATGACCCTAGGATTACAGCTATCGGCACTTGAGTTGTCCCAATGAGACATTTCAACTTTCATCATATTCAACAACTCTCCAGGCACGAATAAGAAGAAATTCCACAATTGGTGCCCTTCAAGAAACCTTGTGAACCTACACAAAGTGAATTGTAAATTTGGAATCATCCAATATTTTAGAGAGGGGAAGAAGGGTAAAATCTGTAAACAGGGAAAGCAGAGTGAGCAGAAAGCAGAGTGGCTTAATCCATTCAGCAGACGGTTGAGAGGGGGGGGGGGGGGGGGGTTCTGCCTAGTCAGCCCATTGTGTCACATGACAGAGGAAAATGTGCACTCATGGTCAAGCAAGCCCGTTAACCTTTGACCAGGCAGCTGACGTCAGGTTTTTTTAAAACATTTTTTAAACACACTCGTGGTAAGTCTTTGGTTAGTGTCAGCACAGAGCATCCTGTCGACAGCCTCGTCCGCCAATTGCTCACGATGAGCCGGAATACTGTTTCCGTACCGTGAAAAAGGAAACGGGGCCTCTGGAAGAGAAAGCCATGTTCCTGGTGATCCAAGATCATGCAGCAATACGCCCTGCCAGTGAAACGCATACAAAACCTGCTGAAGAGCAGGAAAAACAACAACTAGAGGAACACTTGTGATGCAGAGCAGTTACACACTACCTCGCCTTGACAACAGAAACATGAATCTGGCAATAGTTTCCAATCTCCACCTAGCCATTCGATATGACTGGTTTACACAAGATAGTGGCACGATCCAGGAAACCCTATTGTTAACTTGGTTCCTTCCTGTTTAAAGGGACGCTGTACCTCTTCTCCCTTGAGGGCAAAGAGTACAGACAAATGCCATTTAACAAGATGGGAAATTGTTACTTGTCCAAACATTTATTTCAGATTCAGCGCCCCCCCACCCCATTCCGGGCATGCCCAGGGGGTTGCTGCTCATGACAGCCCAGTGATCATCTGCTAAGAACTGGTTTAGCAGCTCCTGCTCCTGAGATGGAGCCTGGCATTGCCATCCAGATCATGTGAGCTCACATTCTAAATGGTAAATGGACTGCACTTATATAGCGCTTTTCCACCTTAGCGGCACTCAAAAGCGCTTTACAATGGCCTCTCATTCACCCATTCACACACCCATTCACACACAAATGGCGGTAGCTGCCATGCAAGGTGCTAACCTGCTCATTGGGAGCAAATTCTACCCTCCTATTCAGACATATGTCCAGAAACACTAAACGTGGCAGGTCGAACACAACCATTCATCTAGTATGGGGCGGGTTTGATACCATGACTAACCCACACTCCGTTGCTCTGATTGGATGTAGGTCTATCCAATTGCATCTGGAGGCATTTTGGTCTGCGCCCGTTGAAATCTAAAATGAACTGAGAGTTTCCGGACTCTGGTCTGGCGATGCCAGGCTACCTGAGCTGCCCCTCGATAACAGCGAAGGTTGGGCTGCCAGTTACGGTAAGTACGGTGGTTTTCCACCAGGACAACTGTAGCTCAAGAATGTTCGTTCCCCATGATCTCCATTCACAACAACATGAGACAGTCGGACAGCAGAGAGGGAAGAAAGATAAAGGCAGACTGGGCTCAGCCTAGACCAGGCATTCCCAAACTGTGAGGCGGACCTCCCCTGGGGGACCCCAACGAAATTCAGGGGAGGCGCAGAGGGATGGTAAGAAAAAAAAAAAAAAAAAAAAAAACGTTTTTTTTTTTTTTTGCATTTTCTATGGTTTTTATGAATGACGTGATTTTAAAGGTCAGAAAATCTAAATAAATAAATAGATGTAAATTAAATTTGTGGATAGTGCAGAGAGAGCCTCCCCCCGCAGGCATGAATGAATTATGCGAAAACATCATAACGTTAACTAGCAGCAGGTGCCACCGAGCTAACTTAGCTGTGTTACGTTATGGGCTAGCTAACGCTGTCTTGCAAAATGGACAAATTTGGGGGTTTGGGGGGGCGCGGGTGTGTCACTGTTTTCAGAGGGGAGGCCCACATTGGAGTTTGGGAACCCAGGCCTAGACGAAGCAGTCCAGAAAGCTCAGCGCTGGGGGGGATGAACATGCCCGGGCGGGCGGGTCCGCTCACCTCCGATGGTGCTCTCCTGGTACTCGTGGAACTGGCCCTTGACGAAGCGCAGCACCAGGCTGGACTTGCCCACCGCCGACTCCCCGAGGAGCACCAGCTTGAACTGGCAGATCTTGTTGTTCACCGCCGCGCCGTTGGTCCGTGCCGGTCCTCCTCGACCTGCCATGCTGCTGAGATGAGGGGCTTCACCGTCCGGGGCGAGGGTCTGGAGGCGGGAGGGGCGGCTCTGGGGGTGTGGAGGTCTGGAGGCTGGGGGCGGCTCTGGGGGGGTGTGGAGGTCTGGAGGCGGGGGGCGGCTCTGGGGGGGTGTGGAGGTCTAGAGGCTGGGAAGGCTCTGGGGGGGTGTGGAGGTCTGGAGGGAGGCCTGTGGCTTGGAGAGGGAGCTGGAGTGGAGGCTGGAGAGGGGCCAGGTGAGGCTGAGGCAGGCTTGGTCAGGCTGAGCTGGGCAGGTCAAGGCTGGACACCGGAAGGCAGAAGGGAGAAGGCTCTTCAACTGTGGAACCTGGAAGAGATACAAGTCAGTGTAAGGTCTCACTACAACTAGGGCTGCACAATTAATCGTGAATTAATCGAAAATCGCGATTATGGCCTCCGCAATTAACTAATCGCAAAAGGCCGCAATTAATGTGATTAATAATTTTGCTTTGAATCGAGTTCGCTAGGACTACATGGACGAATCACAGGCGCTTATGCTGTCTGACCAATCACATGCGTTCCCGCTGACTGCGCTATGCGCAGCAATTTCACTGAGAAGACAGATAGCAGTAGGTCAAGACAAGTGTCACAAGAGTACCTGCAGCCGTGAGTAGTGAAAAAATGAGCGAAAATGAGGTCAGTGAGTTAGTAGCAAGAAAGGGATCAACGGTTATTATATATTAATATTATATATAAAATAGGCCTATTAATCGCAATTATTAATCGCAATCACCATTTTGAAGCAAATAATCGCAATTATCATCATCTTTTGTCATAATCGTGCAGCCCTAACTACAACAGATATTATCATCTAAATACAGGCACAGTCAATTCAGGACTGTTTACCAGTATTTATTTTAATCAGAGGATGTGTTGAGAGGCAGAAAGAGATGGAATTCTGGTTCGGGATATTCCCCTGGTTCCTCATCATACAAGATGAAAGCTAATTAACCAGTTACCAATCTGCACTTGAACCAATCGAAGGCCCAGATAAACATGCAATGGTCAAAATGGCCTACTGACATCTCAGTGACTCCTAACCTCAACAGTCTCATCAACAAAGTCAAGATTTCAGCATACAGACAATGGTTTAGTTGAAATTATATTATAGTCGGTCCAACCCAGCCAGGGTTGGGCTGGAGATAAAGGGTGAATGTATGCATGTTATACTGAAGATATGAAGGCTTTTCAACTGCTTCTGTAGAAAAGCCCTCCTGTCTGATATATCACTAGGCGTAATCCTGCCCTGGATACATGACCACAGCCAGCCAGCACTGAATGATTATGCTTAGAGAGCCCAATGTGACTACAACCACTAAGTTTGAGTGATGTAAGAGACCACACAGAGACCTGAGGACAAGTGAAAATCCAAAAGAGGAACTGAAAGTCTACTGCCCCAAAGACGAGTCTGCTGTGTTATCATCTCCCCTCCAGGCCACATCTACTGTAGCGTTGCGTACTTCATATCTGTCGTCTCTATCAGTGTGCGCATCATCGACCTAAACAAACTCCTAGTGTGTGTAAACCATATACATGGCAATAAACTGATCTTGGATCTGGAGTTAATACTTAGGCCTACATGACGGAATCACGTGATTGCCGTGCACGCCTGCTAAATGACAAGATGACAAAAGTCTTTGCATTACATTGCCTTACATTAACCCATCGACAACCTAATGTAAACAAACCCTTGAAAAACTAATCTTTACGTAAGGTTAGTCAGCTTCCGCTTGGTCAAAGAGACAGGAAATGTAATTCATCTCACAGCAGGAAGTGAAGATTGCAGGAGGAGCAGCATATTGCATTGCGAGGCAGCGTTTCACGTGTACAACGCTGGACTGTTAGGCTGCTGCACACCTTCAAAAGGTTTTTCGGCAGGTGCGTAGGGGTGAACAGATCCATGTTGGTTGAGAGAGACTTCCCACTGTCCTTACTTGCAAAATTACTTAATGTGAAAAACAACATTTCAGTCACACTAGACCTTCGTCAAGTTAGTGTACAATGTTGAAACGCAGTTGAATCTAGACTGAAGTCACTGACTTGAAAAGACTTGTACAGCCTACATATAGTATACACTTTTTTGTTTATACAGGCAAACTGAAGCCAAGCTCAAAAACATTAGGGAGGGAATTTATGAATAGTGGTGAAATAGTCAAAGATTCAACTGGGGAGAAAGAGAGAGCTGAAGTGATATAGGGCACGGTCATGTGATAAAAGAGTACACAGGAAAGTAAGAGAGAAGCAGACTGGCTCTTTAGTTGGCTCTAAGCCACGGGCCGAACCTGGGCTGGGCCTAATCTTCAGCATGTGACAGGAGATCACATCGGCCTGTTGGAGGGTAACCAGCCTGAAGGATAAGGCCAGTGAGCCAGATGACATCAGCGCACCAAAAACCTCAACAGCTGCCTACATAGACAGCCAAGCGCAGTGTGGATGGGATTCCTTGACAGACCACAGAGACACAGAGTGGAGAACCGCCTTTCTGTTCAGTGGGTCAACATGCTGACCCTGTGGGTCAACGCGCTCACCCTGAACGCCTCTGAGCATGCTGAATACTGAGTCTACTGAGTCCCTTCTCACTCCACATAGCAGCACACTTAGTATGTAGTCGTATACTTAGTATGTAGTCATATGCTAAGCGCAGTTGCTAGGAAAAGCCCGTGGTGAAATTGAGATCAAACATACTTGGTATCCTTCAGTTTCTGTGAAGAGAGCAGTGTAGGGACATTCTCCAAATTCCAATAACACACTGATTTCCTGTTGAGGACAGATTATTTTTGGCACTTCTTAACTAGATGTGCCTTGTTTCAACGAGAAACAGCTCCCAGAACACAAACACTTGGGACTGTTGGTCAACCATAGATTTGACAGCAAATCGAAATAAACACAACTATAATTTTATTATACCCCCTAAACACACTTCAGTTTACATTCAATAATACAATGCTGTAAAAACGCTAAAACGGCCCTAAATGTTTGGTCACACAATTCATAACAAGCGATGTCATTCATGATGACAGTGATTATAAATAGATTTTAATGCTGATTTGTAGCACAGAAATCTGTCAGTGGACCTTGAAGCACAGATACTGGGCATCGCAAACAGTGTAGAATGATTGTTGGAGCATCGCAAATCACCTTATTTTTATTATGAAAGTGGCACTATGGTTAATCACACTTAATATCAAGTGAAATAATCACATTGTTTTTGTCATAATCAGGCACCCATATAAAGACATACAATTCCTGGTTATTAATATTCCCTACAGCTGGTTCAGGTTGTTAGTAGTAGCCCTGGGTCAAAACCACTGGTCAAATAAATAGGGATACTTAACAATATGGTACACTTCATTTACAGTAACAAAAAATGACAAATAAAATTGTCTGGTTTTATCCTAAAGGCTCATTAGTTTTGTGCTGCCAAAGGTTCCTACTGTAGAAGCAGTTCAGTTCTTGTAAATCAAAGGTTTGGCTAGTTTCTCATATGATTGCAGTGAAAGCTACTATGTTTTTTCATGGCTAGTTTCAGTTCATAATTCGAAGCAGAGAGACATGCTTCTGAAACAGCAGCACTCCGCTGACGCTGTAATGGTCTCTCTAATGGGCTCTGGAGGGCTCCCCAGTGGAGAGGGGGAGAGAGAGACCGTCAGAGAAGGATGGGTCAGGAGGAGGGGGGGCGGAGGAGAAATGACAGGAGAGGGGGGGGGGGGCAGAAAAAATGATTGTGAAATATTCATACAGGCCTGTGCTCTCCTGCCAGCTTGATGTTCAAGATGCAGGAAAACGCCAGCGAAACACAATCAGACTCAGCGTAAAACAACTTGTAACATTAATTCCAGAGGTGGAACGCGCCAGGCAGACTTCCCTCCACAAATTAGCCTAAAAACAAGTGGTGACATGTTTATGGCGGGAGCCAGGTGGCTGGCGGAGATCGCCTAGCCGTACAAAAAGAGGTGGAGTTTTCCCCAGGGTCGCTCTCTTGGCAGTCATCTCCCAGGGCTTGGATGGGTCTGGGTCTGACTTCAATGTTTCAATAAACGCTGCCGCTCTTAGATGGCAATGCTCACCAGAGGGGAGCCATGGCCCATGACCCATCTAGAGTCAACTCTGAACAGATGTCACATGGTATACAGACAGCCTACATGCCTTAATGACACACAGGCCTTGACCTCCAGTAAGAAGCACAGTGCAAGCAGAGTGAGTGATGGATAAGCCATTTCACTACGTAGGAAATGACGGCCACTTCCTTCTCTTTTTTGGCCCTTTTGTGAGAAAGATGACTAAAGCAAGAGCATGCAATCCAATTATACGCCTTGTTGCCAACTTGTCACTATGCCAATAAACCTCAAATTTTCACCTCAAGGAAACCAAAATACCAGGCACAAACACTACTTGGCTCCAACTTGTACACAAAACTGCACTACAAGGGCATTATCTAAATCTGTGTAATGTAAATAATGTCCATTGATGACCTTGACTAACCCAAAATACCTCCTTAGCCAGGTGCTGAGTAATAATAACTGCTTTTTGCATAGAGCTCCCCAGCTGCAGAGATAATACTGTACATACAGGGCTAGGCTGGGTGGGAGTCACCACACACGTCTGTCTGTCTGGGAATGTTATGTTCTACTGAATTAGGCTAGACTTAAACCACGGGTAAGCCACCACTCTGGCACGGTACTGTAGCTAGGACAAAGTCCAACAGTTTAAGCAAGTTATTAAATGTTTCCTCCAAGCTCGAAGGTCCAAGCTCGACTCCTATAAAGCCATAAAAACACCAATACCACCTGCAGTAAGTAAGTACACACGACATCTACAAGTAGTGAGCTAGTTCCAGAAGAAGGGACAGCGTCCAACTTCCTCATACCATGACACCACTGACAAGAGCTCTGTCACCAGTTAACTAGCCAACGTTAGAAACGCTAGCAACACATAAGATAGCAAGATTAATTAAATTAATTCTATATCACTATACTATTTTGCTGGCTAACATTAGCTACATAGATAGTCTCCTTCTAAAAACGACTTTCCGTTTTCCGCGAGGTCATATTTGAGCTAGCTCTGAAGAAGAGGACAGTGAAGCTACGTAGCTAGCGCACTAGCCACATATAACCAAATAAATAGATATAGGCGAAGCACTACCATCCTAACATTAGCTACTTAGCTATCCGTTGACTAAAATATCTCGTTAACAAGCTAGCTAACTGAGCTAACGTGACGTCCTGGGGGACTAGCTAGCCAACACACACATCTCAACTGCAGGTGGCTGGCTAATTAAACACAATCACTAGCTAGCTGTCTTTCTAGATATCAGGTAGAGTAACGTTAAATGTATTCTAGCCAATGCTAACTAGACAATAACATTTTGTTACTAATTAGCTCACGTTAGCGGGCTAGGCTATGGTGCTATGGTGCTAGTTGGCTAGCTCGGCACAGAGAGACGATAGTGAACCATAGCTAGTTACCTAGCAGGCATTATGGTGGAATAATAATGATACGCCGCAATCCGTAGCTAGTAAGCACTCACTTCCGATACCTTCAGCTCCTCAGTTGTCAGTAGTCTAGCTATCTAGCTATCTAGCTATCGTTAAACAATAATCCCTCCCTAGTCGAGCTACCGTCAGCTAGCTCGGTAGTCTCAGCTAGAGCCTAGGCTAGGGTTCGGGTTAGCTAGCTCGGTAGTCTCAGCTAGCTATAGAGCCTAGGCTAGGGTTAGGGTTAGCTAGCTATAGAGCCTAGGCTAGGGTTAGGGTTAGCTAGCTATAGAGCCTAGGCTAGGGTTAGGGTTAGCTAGCTATAGAGCCTAGGCTAGGGTTAGGGTTAGCTAGCTATAGAGCCTAGGCTAGGGTTAGGGTTAGCTATCTATAGAGCCTAGGCCAGGGTTAGGGTTAGCTAGCTATAGAGCCTAGGTTAGGGTTAGGGTTAGCTAGCACTAGCTAGACTGCTCTGACAGCCACCCTCGGCACAATCATGTCAGGTTGGGTTTTGGACATTTTTACATGGAGAATGTAGACTATAGCGACTGATTTACGCCTTACCAGTAAAGACACGAGTCCAATATGCACTCCGTATTCTTCCCAACCTCCTAGTTTCCCCCAATTTTGTAAATTTCGACTTTGATGACTTTCTGCTCCAGCGTCACTCTCATCGGCTGCCCTGGCCTTCTCTTCCGATTTGGGGATTGTTTTCCGGGAACCTCCTACTTATTGTCATTTGGTTTCTGACCAATAACGTTAATTGCATAGGCGTACCATTATGGGACCTGTAGTTTATCAGCTTGCTGTTTACAAAAGGTTGGTTTTTATTTATTTATTAGTGCTAGGTGCCACAGCTCGCATTCAACCTAGTGCTAGTCTCTTATGATGTTGTTGAAACCTGTCAAGGGCTTGTCTTGTTACTGTTACCAGTTACCACCATTTAGTGACGCTGCAGACCACGGTCTCGTCTCACTATGATACATTTCTGATACGTTAACATTGTTGCCACAACAAATGTGATATCACAATATTCTCCTTTATCCATTTATTTTTTTTAAAATTATATCAGGCACAGTAATGCAAGATAACGTCTGCAATAAATAATCAATAATCCTTTAACACTTCAGTTGTAGGTATTATAATAGCCCACACAAACTGTGGAAGCAGAAAGTCTAGAAAGCATTACAAGACTGCAAGACTACTTGCAGATAAGTAGCCTTATCTTCTGACACTGTAAATTGAATTTAGCTCCACAACATGTACGGTATGATTATTTTTCAATGTACCACACCAAAAGCATCAGAAAAAGCCCATATAATTCAGCATTTGTTTAACTGAATATAATTTGTGGTCGATATCAATATTATATTTTACATTTTAAACTAAAAAAAACACCAGCAGTGTGACATTCATTGTTGATATGTTCAGTTTGTTTGACATATGCTTTCCTGTGCTACACTTTTTCTTTTTCCTTTTTCTAAACAGATGTAAATGAGAACACATACAGTAGTACAGTATAAACACCAGAATTCCTCCTTTCGTTAGCGACATTACTGATACTCGTTCTGTTCACAACAAACTGCTAACCTGCCACCTCTAGGCTTTAGACGGGCTCAACATCCAGGGCCCATGTGCTGCTGCTGGTTCCGGAAGGTTCGTTGGTGCTGGTGTTTGATCTGACCGGTGTCCCTCCACCCTGGGGACACTCAGACCCTGAGTCTGCTGCTACTGAGTGGCCCAGTCCACTGAGGGGCGGGTCCTGGGTATGATGGACCGGGCTGGAGCCCACCAGGTCGTTCTGTCTGAGGGAGCCCAGGGTGGCGTGGTTGTGGGGGCTGGATGGCCGGTGAAAGTGTTCAGGCGTCTGGCCCTGATTGGGGCTTCTGCCGGGGATAGGCATAGTGCTGTAGCCCCACACATTCCCGGTAGAGGGGCTGGTTGGATCATGGTGGAGGTGAGACCCATTGGAGGCGGCCATATTGAAAGGCATAAGTGTCTGCCAGTCATTGTCAGCTGTCACATTGCTGGTGGCATTGGGGGGCATCTGTATGCTGTAGGGACAAGTGGAGGTGGAGGTGGCAAAGTGAGGCATGCTGGTCCGGGCCTGTAGGAAAACCATCATCCCACGGAGTTCCTTAGTCAGGTTGGACACTTCCTGGTTGAGGCTGGTCATCTGTAAAAGGGAAGAGATACTGTGTAATGTCATATACGATTTTCAGTACTGTATTAATATAAGACTGTAGGCAGTTTGTTTTGGGTGATGGAAAAAAGAGGAATTACATCCCTTTGCGTCACATTTAGAACATCTGTTTTTACAGTAACACTTCGTTTTAGGAACAATGACGTTCGATCTGCTCTTCTCACATGCACCGTGTTTTACTTAAGGCTGTTAAGTGTGTCAGGCATGGCCTGTTTTAGATACCCACTCCTTAAGGGTGCAAGGAAAGTGGAGTAGAGATTGAGTCCCAGTGAAAAAAAGTTGGCAATTTCATGTCTTTGCAACTTTGTCAAAATGCTGAGTTTAATTATTTGATGAAATGTAGCCTTGTTTACATAATACCCATCTATTTATTGGTGTCTGCGTTCGTTTCCTCACCTCCTTGTTTAGCTTGATGATGTTCTGTCTCACCTCCGCCGTCTCCAGGAGCAGGTTGGCGCTCACCTGGAATGGATCTATAGGAGGAGTAAGGAGAGGAGTGGAGTAGAGGAGGGGAAAGGAGGGGAGAGGATAGGAAAGGAAAGGACGGGAGAGGAGGGAGGAGGGGAGGATAGGAGCGGAGAGGAGAGAAGAGAGGAGAGGAGGGGAGAGGAGGGAAGAGGAGGGGAGAGGAGAGGAGGGGAGAGGAGTGGAGAGGAGGGGAGAGGAGGAGAGGAGAGGAGGGGAGGGGAGGGGAGGGGAGGGAGAGGAGAAGAGGGGAGGATAGGAGCGGAGAGGAGAGGGAAGGAGAGGAGAGAAGAGAGGAGAGGAGGGGAGAGGAGGGGAGACGAGTAGAGGGGAGAGGAGTAGAGAGGAGAGGAGGGGAGGGGAGGGAGAGGAGTAGAGGGGAGAGGAGTAGAGAGGAGAGGAGGGCAGAGTAGAGGGGAGGAGGGGAGAGAAGAGGAAAGGAGAGCAGAGCAGAGGAGAAGATAGGAGAGCAGAGGAGAGGAGGGTTACTATGGACAAAGATCAGAGGAGATCACTGCTTCAACAACAGCTATTACTCAGCCAACATTGAGCATATACAGCATGTCGTTACCTTTGCCACTTGACTTGGCTTCATCCTGCTCCAAGTTGAAGTGAAACGTAAGTCCATTATCCTCAATTCCATCCACAACCCTGAAGGACACACAGTAAACGCTCTTATTCTGGCCTGGGGGGGGGCGGTGGCGGGGGTTAATAATTGACACTAACGTACAGTAAGGTACTTTCTGACGAGCCTCCTGAACGAAGCGTACCTGGGGCTCAGGTCCAGTGGGCTGAGACAGTGTCCGGAAGGCATGAGCCGCTTGGCCGGCCTCGGACACGAGCCCGGATCGGGGACGCCGGCGGGCACGGCGGACGGAGAGAGCCGGTCGGTAGACGGACGCCGAGGGGAGGGGCTACGGCCTCTGCAGCCCTGTGCAGGCGTCCGGCAGAGGCAGAGGGCGTTGACGTGGCGGAGCTCGTCCCCCAGCAGGGTGCTGAGGCAGGGATGGCGAACGGGGCTTCCCAGGCCGTGCGGCAGGGGCAGCCGTCCACGACGGGCCGAGAAGCGGCTCTCACCCGGCTCCACATCTTCTGCCTCCACGATAAACGGCAGTATGAGCTCATCGCCAGCCCCATCCTGAGGAGGAGGTTGTCAATAGGAAAATTGCTATTGAAATTTGCCCACATCCGTCGCTGTACATAACGCGACATTCGTCTACAGCTGTCACGACTCGCACATGTGATGCACATTTCCGCTGTGCACAGGAATGTGGGTCAGAATAGCCAGAAAAGCCTGCTGGCTTGCATACTGCAAAATACGACCAGATGTAGTAGGACATCCTGGTATTTTTGCCATACTGCATGTGTTATACTATGTATTGGGACATACTACATCCAGTTTTGACATACTATATAGTAGGGTAGTATGCGATTCAGAACACAGCCCATGTCTCTCCTTTCTACCTCTTTCAATAGGCTATATACTGTACACAACCACAGTACTTCCTGAAGTTAGACATGCTTCTCTATTTCCTGTCCTACACTATTGGATGAAGTGATTAATCAGGTGTGCCTGACTGCAGCACAATGATCAGGCACACCTGAATAATCATTTCATCCAATAGTGTAAGACAGAAAATAGAGAAGCATGTCTAATTTCAGGAAGTACTGGAGTTATGCATATAGCCCATTTAGCTATACCACACAATGGTATACAGTATATAGTAACTACCAACTGATAGCGAGTTGTATGTGTGTAATCATCCTGTTGAAAAGTGATTATGTAACTGTTTTACCATTAAATAATCTATTCTTCAGCAAGCAAGTTTGACTCCCTTACACAAAGTGTAGACAACAAAGAATCATCTACTGTACGCACATGCTACACACACACACACACACACACAAGTAAACAACTACGCAAACACCCACAGATCCACAGAAGGTTACCCTGAGACATGCAACCACAGTTCAGTGCTACACCTTTAACGACCTCGCTTCATTCTTCTCCAGAAAGGGTCGAGTGTGGAGGAAAA
>NC_140247.1:9275681-9315681 GCF_949987555.1 Borostomias antarcticus | reverse complement strand
TGACTGACTTGTCTAGTCTGGCACTCCCTGTCAGTAGATGGTAAATGGATTGCACTTATATAGCGCTTTTCCACTTTAGCGGCACTCAAAGCGCTTTACAATGGCCTCTCATTCACCCATTCACACACACATTCACACACCAATGGCGGTAGCTGCCAATCAAGGTGCTAGCCTGCTCATTGGGAGCAATTTGGGGTTAAGTGTCTTGCTCAAGGACACTTCGACATGTGGACAGTCAGAGCTGGGATTCGAACCGCTGACCCTTCGATCACTGAACGACCCGCTCTACCGTCTGAGCTACAGCCGCCGCATAGAAAAAGACAACGCTACCCACACTCTCGATAATTTCCTCAGCCGGATTCTCCGCTAAAACGCATGAATAAGACCGGCGTGCCGGTCCAGTGCACACGTTCGCTCTCCTGTCCCGTACCTCGTTGGCGTTGATGCCGTTGTTGACGGACCAGGTGGTCTGAAAGTATTCCGACATGCGCTGCTTGAGCTGCTGGGGCAGCCGGTGCACGCGGATGAAGTCCTTCAGGTCCTTCATGCGCGTGTGGTAGAGCGAGCGGCGCGAGTACATGCGCTGGATAATGGCCGTCACGTTACCGAAGACCACCGCATGCATCAGGGCTGGATGGGGGTAGAGGGAGCAGGGGGTCAGGGTTAAGACATAATACTGAAAGGGCCTACCGGGACCAGGCCCAGGGGCCCAACAGCTCAGGGGGCCCTTTGCATTTCTTGTTGCATAGTCAAAAGGATTAGTCATTCATTCAATCACAGAGACTCAAAAATCCTGCTGAAAAACTGAAGCAATAGCCTAAACATTCACATTGAAGACGTCACAACAAAGAAGCCATCATGATACCTGTCGTTTTTAAGTGAGTGTTTATAGTACTGTAGAGGGGCTGAGTACTCCATGCAATATGGGCCCTTCAACCCCTTTGGGGAAAAATCCACACAGAGTTGAGGTCCCTCGAGTCAAAACCGAGCTGAATAAAGCTGCTTTTATTGTGAGTTTTCTCAAATCATCTGCAAATTGGATGCCATCTCATTGGGCAAATTCAAAATTTTGATAAATGAAACGGGTGGGGGGGGGGGGGGTAGGGCTTTACGTGTCTGGGCCCGGCGGCCCATCATTTCATAATCCGTCTATGGTTCAGGGTTAAGGGTTTCGAGGCGTCTCACAACACCGCTCACTTGCACTTCGTCTTGTAATTGTTTTAATTGATTTTGATTGCTTTAATTGATTTTATATGTATTTTTGTTTGTGTCTACTGTGAACTCTTCAACCCTGAAAATGAGGGAAACCTCAGTGCTTTTATAATAAAGGTTTTGAAATGAATTATATTCATACCGCTCACGGGTTATTACAGTATACAGTGAATGATCCTATGAAAGTATTTATATACTTAGTTTAAGGTAGATTTCAAAGAACACGCGATTCAAGCTGGTTTCAAACAAAAGACAATAGTTTTATTCTGTTACTATTTGCAAATTCGGACTCGAAACAGGAAGTGTATCCAAGTCAAGAGTACTGGGACTGAGAGGGAGGTGACGGGCACTCAGACAAAGGGTAAAGGGGAGTGACGTAACAAACCAAATGTTCTATCTAAACAGAGGGATTCTCTGGGAACGGATGAAAAGGAAGGTTCACAGAGGTCTGTAGGAAAACAATAAGAAACAACTTGGAAGTAACACATTGGTGATAGTAGATAGTAGAATTTCATTAACAATCCTCCAGACCGATCTCACCCCCGATAAGCATGATGCAGATGGAGAAGATCTTCTCGGCGTCCGTGTTGGCGCACACGTTCCCGAAGCCCACGCTGGTCAGGCTGCTGAGGGTGAAGTAGAGGGAGGTGATGTAGGCGCTGGGCACGGAGACGCCGCCTGTCGTGCTGTTGATGAACGGCGTGTCCAGGCGCTTGGCCAGCTCCTGCAACCAGCCTGGGGGAAAACAACAAATGTATTTAACCTTTAACCTTTATTTACTCATGCAAGCAATCAAGAACACATTCTTATATACAAAAGCATTGAGAAACAAAAGCATTGAGAAACAATGAATGAATGAATGAATCAATCAATGAAGGAATGATTTGGTTTATTAATGGACCATAGACAAGCTGTTTCAAATTGTGTGAAAGTACAGCAAAGAAAAACAAAACAACAACAAAAACAGCACAACAATAACAACAACAACAACAAAACATATCAAATGCATTTTACACAATAAAAATATAAACAATTCTATGTCCGAAAAAGGGATCGGCAGAAGCCAAAGGCTTATTTTAGCCTCTCCTTTGCTAAGAAACAGAGAGATAGAAAGAGAGAGAGAGTTGGGGAGGGGGGGGGGGGGGTGCGCGCAAATTGGACCCCTTCTCGCACTGATCTAATATAGGTGAGTGAGTTTCTTCCCTGTAGCAAGGTAACGTTCTGTTCTAGGGTCTGCTAGAACACAAACACACACCCACTCATCCACCGACGCGCGCACCCACGCGCACACACGTACAAAAACAAACACACACGCATGCATGAAGACGTTTGTGAAAGAGACAGCTCGGTGCTTGAAATCTCTATTTCTGGCGATGTTCTGACTGCCTTGGTCTTCACAAAGCAGCTCTCAGACAGGTCCCATCTGCCCCGTTCTAGAGCCGGGAGGAGGAGAGCAACACAGATGAATACAGTATGAGGGCCTCGACAGGAAGGCACATGAGTCAGGTAAGTGGGAACTGGAACAAAAAGCCTGTTTTCCTTTAGAAATAGAGAGATATCTGGTTGACTGACAGACAGACAGGCAGGCAGGCAGGCAGGCAGGCAGGCAGGCAGACAGACAGGCAGGCAGGCAGACAGACAGACAGACAGACAGACAGACAGACAGACAGACAGACAGACAGACAGACAGACAGACAGACAGACAGACAGACAGACAGACAGACAGATAGATAGATAGATAGATAGATAGATAGATAGATAGATAGATAGATAGATAGATAGATAGATAGATAGACAGATAGATAGATAGATAGACCCAATAAAAATGGCGGGCACAGCAATGTACAAACACACACACACACACACACACACACACACTGGGACACACACACACACACAGGCGCTCACCTATGTCCCAGGTGACGGGGTCGGCGCTCTCCACCTCCCTGCGTCCGATCACGTACCAGACGCAGGCCATCCAGTGGGCCAGGAGCGCGAACACGGACATGAGCAGGGTCAGAACCACGGCGCTGTGCTGAGAGTAGCGGTCCAGCTTCTGGAGGAGCCGCAGCAGACGCAGCAAACGCACCGTCTTCAGGAGGTGGACCAGGGAGGTCTGGACGGGGGAGGGAACCATATTAAACATGTGCGCGCACATACGCACACACATGCACACAAGCACGCACACACACACACACACACACACACACACACATGACACACACACACACACACATATGACACACACACAAGCACGCACACACACAAGCACGCACACACACACACACACACACCGACAGAGGCAGAGGCTAGGCCACTGAAAACAGCTTATCGCCGACATCCAGTCATAAGACTCCCACGATCTCCTGTGATCCTCATCTCCCATCATGCACCACGCTGGGGAAACACATTTAACTCAGGCTAGCGCTAAATCCTGCAGCATCCCAGCTCAAAGAGATGAAGGGAACAGGCTACTGGAGAACGCCGGTGTCTGAGAGAGATTTAGAGATAGTGACAGGGACAAAGCGACGGGGCTCCGGGCTCGGCCGCTGCGTCCGTCTCCCTGATGGAAGTGTGGGGACAGCAGGGTGCAGGGCAGGGGGCAGGAGCTCAGGGTGACGGAGGGTAGGAGAGCCTTATCTGCCCCCCTCCTGCCCCCCGGGGGACCTTATCTGTTCCCCTCCTGCCCTCAAGCTCGCTTGAAATTGTGTTTGAAGAAAAGGTCTCAAGTCTATTCAAGAGAAAATGAACGCAGACGGACAGACCCACACACACACACACACACACACACACACACAATTCCTCTCTTTCTCTCACTCTCTCTCTCACTTATACACACACACACGCACACACACACACACACACACACACACACACACAGACAGACTCACCACTGTGATATTGAAGGCGTACAGAAGGTCAAAGGGCAGGGCAGCAATCAGATCTACAAAGAGCCAGGTGGTGCAGTAGTGGAGGTAGATGGAGCGGGCGTCGTACACCACCTGACCTGACTGGCTCACATACGTGGTGCGGAAGTTCAAGATGATATCTGTCGAGGAGAGGGAACAGAAGCCAGCGAACACACCGTTATAGTTGTTCATGATTGCTAAAACACATTTCACAAAACTGCCCTCACTTTTCCCAAAACTCTAAACACAAAACACTTTTCTCAAGCTACATATACACAAAACCTCACATTCTCTTTTCAAAACCAAACTATCACACCAAAACAGTTGCTCATATGCTCAAAAGCAAACGTTGACACCAAAATCTCTCTCAAGGCCTGCAAAAATGTAAACACTACTAAGCATCATTACACACAACAACAAAAAAATGAAAACACAATGTTCAGAGTGTGAGAATTTTAACAACTGCCAGGACACATTTTTAGAAACCTTATCTGTTCTCAAAAATATAAATAATCAATATCAATAGCATTCATATTCCAACTCCCCGATAAGATGAGATGTGTATGATATCCTTGCCATGATAAAAAAAAAGAGCAATTTCAGGGTTTATACACATAATATACACTTCTTCCTCAACTTGTGTAGTGGGTCAGAGCGTCTACGTCATCAATCAATCTCCTGGAGCACACTTCACCATAGGAGGGACCTCCTCTCATGCTGGCTTACCCAAAATGAAGAGCATCTCCACGGCGATGTCGCTGCCGATGGTGCTGCGGGAGGCGGAGCCACAGTCGCCGTCGTTGTCGTGGCAGACGAAGCAGACGTTGTAGGGCACAGTGACCGCCACGTAGAAGGTGGCCAGGAGGATCAGCCAATCCCACAGGGCCTTGGACACGCTGTAGTGCAGCAGGATGAATCGGGACTTCTGCACGGCCGCCATCTTGTACTCGGGTAGAGATGACCTCTGAAACACATTCTGAGTGTATTTATGTGAGTGTATGTATGTGTGTGTGTGAGTGTGTGTGTGTGTGTGTGTGCGTGTGTGTGTGTGTGTATGTGTGTGTGTGTGTGTGTGTGTGTGTGTGTGTGTGTGTGTGAGTGTGTGTGTGGGGAGAGGGATCAGAGATCAGGTAAGGCAAAACATTTTGGAGTCAATAAAGACATTTTAGAGATTGGAGTATCTCTCCGTCCGCAAAGGAAAAACTGGCAGCGCACCTTAATAATTTAATAACTTAATAACAACTTAATAACATCCGTCGCACGTTCTTTAAGAGATCATAGGGGAACGTTAAAAATACTTTTTCTGTCTCCTGCCGCGCCGTGGCTGTTCATTAGTGAGACGACCCCCTCGGCTGCAAGCCACCAGATACCCCCCCCCCACCGCTAGCACCCCCACTACGCAAAGGACACCTCAGGACACCCTGGGCTTTCAGAGACAGAGTGATGTTCAAAAATGAAGTTTTGCTTTTTTCATTCGTTTTTATTTTTATATCGTTTTAACTTTTTGTGTTCAATTTCAGTTTAGTTTTAATTAGTTTTTAAAGCAGATTTGCTAGTTTAGTTTAGTTTTTATTTTTTGATAATGCTTAGTTTTAGTTTAGTTTTTATTAGTTTCAGTATTCGTTTTATTTATTTTTTTCTGCGCTAGCCTCGTGAGACCATCCTGATCTCGTGAGCTCATGTTGTTTCACTCTGTGCGAAACCAACCATCTGGCGAATGTCAGATTACTTCTGCGCAGGGGCACAGCTAAAGAAATAATGGAGGATAGATTTAATATCCACCCAAAATACTAGGCTTATGTATGAAATGAAAAAGACTAAAACTAAGGACATTTTCTCTACAATTTTAGTTTATTTTAGTTAGTTTTGTAAACACACAATACAGTTTTAGTTAGTTATCGTTTTTTTGTAAACCCTAGTTTTTATTTTTATTTCAGTTAACTAAAATGTTTTTTCACACCTAGTTTTCGTTTTTTTAGTTAGTTTTCGTTAACTATAATAACCTTGGTCCAAACTGACTTTGAGGCAATACGGCGGTTATAGATTATAGCGAAGGGTCAGTCAATACAATAAATCAATACTGGGTTATCTGTAAGCCGACGGAACTTACATTGGTCAGCTTGGCCTCTCCCCCCCTGGTGAACAGGCTGGTGAGGTGGTGAAATACCCGTCTTCCCCTCTCGCAGACATGGGCGAAATGGGACTGGTTGCTTTTTCTGCTGTGTTGGGTGTCCTCTGAAAAGCCTGCTTGAATCAAGGGATATATGGGAAATCAAGGGACTGAACGATCTTCTCCACTGTCAATCAGGGCCTCTCTTTATGCACTCCAAGTTCCAAGTTCCTATTTCAAAGGAATGGTAAATGGTAAACGGTAAATGGACTGCACTTATATAGTGCTTTTAACCAAAGCACTTTACAATTGCAATGTCCTCGCATTCACCCATTCACACGCATTCACACTCCAGTGGCGGCAGCTGCCATGCAAGGTGTCCAGCCTGCGCATTGGGAGCAATTTGGGGTTCGGCGTCTTGCCCAAGGACACAGGAGGAGCCGGGATTTGAACTGCCGACCCGACGATCGTGGGCGACCCGCTCTACCTCCTGAGCCACAGTCGCTCGGGGAAAAAAAAGCACACTGCAGAAGCTTCGACGTTTAAAGTAGAGTAAGGTGAGGTGAGAGCAAAAGTCACCCAGATGCTAAGGAATGTTTGCAAATGTCTCACCCCCTCTCCTGCTGTTGTGATGGTTTCTCCCGTACGACTCGCTGACGTCCTTGAAGGAGAACAGGAACAGAACCACCTCTCCTTTCTCGTTCTTGATTGGCACGATGTCAAGGAGGCACCAGAACGGGCTGCCTGTGGACGCAGCGTGAACACAAGGTTACACAAAAGACATATTACCCAACCCAAGACCTCAGGGGGCCCTTTGCATTTCTTGTTGCAGGGACACCGATAGACATTAAGGGTGAGATTCCTTACACAAACATTAAAAAAACATTAATATTTTGAACAGTTTATAGGGGCCCACGTCCTTTAAAAAAAGAGAGCTTGTGTGGGCTACATATTTTCTATAGCTATTCGTTAATCTAATGGGTGGGAATGTAGGCTACCTTTCCGTAGATAAATGAGTAGGCTATAAAACGAGTCTATAAAGGGCACTATTAAAGTTTGTGAATTCGAGACAGATCACACAGGTGCAGGTCACAAGGTTGATTGGTTCAATCTGTTTGATCTTGACAAAGAACCGTACATGTCATTTTCACAAGCAACACACACTGAGCCAGTCACGGATGCTCCTTAAGTAGACCAGCCATTTTGGTGCTTCTTCTTGTCGTGTGGGTACGTTGTTGCGTCCCCCCCCCCCCCCAGGCTCGGGGCTCAGGGGCTATCCTTTTACCCCCCCGAGCCTGGGTGACCCCCGACTATACATCCGGGCACACCTCCAATTTTGGTGCTCAAGTGCGTACACCGTATATGGGCTTTATCTGTGTGTGTGTGTGTGTGTGTGTGTTTCTCTCACCGTTCTTCCTGTAGAAACGGACCTCCCCCTGGTACTCCTGCTGGCCCTCCAGGGCCTTGTCCACCTGCCCGGTCACCCTCTCGCTGGTGTCCGCCCCGCGCAGGAAGTGACACGTGCATCTCTTCTGCATCACCTCCGTGCGCATGAACCCCGTCAGCTCGCAGAAACCGTCCGAGCAGTACACGATGGGGTAGCCGTGGCGACCCTGGGCGTTCCCCAGCAGGAAGTTGGTGTCTGCGGGGAGGGCGGGGAGGTAGAGGGAGGGGGCGGAGCTTAGAGGATATGACAGCGCCCTCGGGGCTGGGTTTCAGTTTTGCTCTTTGACTGAAAGGCCAAAGTTAATGAATGACGTAAATATTTGATTCCTCACGCTGGGTGAGACGATGGAGGCTTGAAAGGGTCTATCGGGCTGAAACACCGTTTGAGCTCGGCATGGAGAACGTTACTCTCTGTGGAGTTTGACCTCTGGGTTAGATACCGCGTTTGATCTCTTCATGGAGGTAAAATAATGGTCACCCTGTTGATTTTTTACCGCCTTGTGTATTGTATTACTTTAACCGTTATTGAAGCATTACATGCATATCCTATTAAAGAGAGGAATGTCTACTCTTAAAAGGCATTTAAAAGATCCTAAAAAGATCTTAAAATAATGGTAAATGGACTGAATTTATATAATGGTTTTATCCAAAGCGCTTTACAATGTCCTCTCATTCACCCATTCACACCAATGGCGGCAGTTGCCATGCAAGGTGCTAGCCTGCTCATTGGGAGCAATTTGGGGTTCAGTGTTTTGCCCAAGGACACTTCGACACGTAGACAGGAGGAGCCGGGATTCGAACCGCCGATACAATCATCGGACGACCCGTTCTACCTCCTGAGCTAAAGCCGCCTCAACGTCAACATTCCCAGCTATTGTGATGACAGAGGCTGACAGCAACCACGGCAGTCTACTCTTTCCACTATCACCTCCACGGCGAAGGGTCTCCCACACTTTTCAAACGAGCCCCTATCTACCTACTGCCTGTCTGCAAGGTCGGGGGGATGAGAACGTCAAAGTGAGAGACAGCCAGCCGACGCAGGCCACCTGACAGATGTGAGAAGAATTCGGGCGTGACTTCTCCTAAAAAAAAAAAGACACAAGTCAAATACCGAACCTCTCTCTGGAGAGATCCCAGCCCTGGAGAGATCCCAGCCCTGGAGCTGTGGCGGTGCGGAGACTCGGGAGACCATTGGAGCTCGGGAGCAGAGGATATTTTCTGCGTAGCCTGCAGCTCCGAAAGCCAGCGTGACGCCGCAGTGGATGAACACTGTGTAGCTTTCAATTCTAATTTTAGGCTATATTATCCAAAATCAGTCAGCTGTTTACCTGCGTAATATTCTGCCCAGGGCCAACAAACAACAGATGGGCTGATAACCAAAGCATTTGTATGAGTAACGCAGTCACTTAAGGTCATATAATGAGTTGCACAGTCGACTGATAATTTTAGACAAATTTGCAGATTAAGGAACCATGAAAATGATCTCCCTTTGATCCACCAATTTATCACCTGTACAGTGGCCTATAGCCTGACCTGACATAACCCATAGCATGATCCATCGTCACTCGTCACCCATCTCTTGGCACTATGTATTTTTCATATAGTTTCATATGGAAAGATTATGCACTGACATCAAACGCACTGTTTGGAAATGCATCCATTCATTGTCTATTTGAATATGACAGGATTTATTTTCATATTCAGGCCTGAATTATACTGACTTTCCCGAACTCCAAATTACTTCTTAACTCCCATGCACAGGGTTGCTTAAGAAGGGTTCCTTAAGAAGGTTCTTTATCGGGAAACCCGGCCATTGACTGTACTAGGCTATGTAAGACTGTGATGAAATGGCCGTGCCGGGCCCCTTGAATTGGCCACGCAAGGGCTTTTGTGAGATGAAATTGACTGAACAACAATGACCTTGACAATACAAATCATAGAGTGCAAGTATTCACTCAAGTAAGAATAAATGTTTTCAAAAAATGCTATTTACCCTGTGTATTATAATTCTCTTTTACTTGAAGAGGCAGTCTGACGATTTGTCCAAAGGGCATTCTGGTGAACAGGAGGTTATTATTCTGTCACCTTACATAGAAGTTATAAGAACGTCTAGTTTGATTATGATTATGTATTGCTTAAGATAATGTTTTCCTGTGACAAGATGTGGCAGCTAAATTAAGACGATGTACCCTGGTGTGTGTTGCTATAGCAATTGTAGAGAAAAGCAATTATATCCAAGAAGTGACCAAGCTAGCCTACTGCTCCTGTCCTTCCAAACGCACCAGCACAAACTCAAGTCTGATTATTCAATAGAAATGTTCATGAAAATGTCTTCATTATATGGATGAGAAGTAATTTGTCCCAGTCTCCTTGTTGTATCTTTGTGGATGTAAGAGTGAGAGCCATCACAGCCCAATGAGACCTGATGCCATGTAATAGTCTCTCTCCTGCCTGGTTTTGAATTCTATCGCTTTTATACTTGAAAAACCCTTGCTTCCACCATACGGTCACATGATCATGTCAAACCACCACATAATGGTCAATGCAGTAGTAAAACACATTTTTCCAGCTCTGTAATATTGAAAAAATCAATATTATTATATTTTCTCTCATCCAAAGATCTTGAGACAGTCATCCATGCCTTTATATCCTCCCACTTAGACTATTGTAATTCCCTGCACACTGGGATCAGTCAGTCGTCCCTGTCCCTCCTGCAACTGGTCCAGAATGCTGATGCCAGGCTAATGGTACCTGGAAGAGAGACCATTATCCCTGTTCTGGTCTCTCTCCATGGGCTTCCAGTGTGGTTCAGAATTGATTTGAAGGTTTTCATATTTGTTTTTAAAGCCCATACCTCCAGGTCTTGTGCAAATAGCAGCATCTGTAATAAACAGCCTTATTCATGTCCTTGTGTGTGCAGTCCTGACAATGTCACATCAGAAGTGGGCGTGAGAATTGAGGCACACTATTATCAACTGATCATATATCCCACATACCACTAATTATGTTATACGTTCCCGACAGTATGTGACGAATTCAACGCACAACACCCACACAGGCAATTATACTGAAGAGCGGTGACAACAAATGGTGGTTGAATGCCAAGCCTGCTGTGCCTATGTGGTGATATCAGATGCTGTGAGCACACACAGTCACAAACCTCAATCCATACACCCACTCTTAACCTCTAGAAGGATGATGATTACATACAGGTAATTCACTCTACTTCAATTCCATATTCTGCTAATAATAGATTAGTATACAATTTGATATTTTTAGTATGCAGGTACACGAGGTGACTGACAAGGTGAATAGGTATACTAACAACTAAGAGATCCAATCCAGGATGGCAGGGA
This sequence comes from Borostomias antarcticus, assembly GCF_949987555.1. NCBI lineage: Eukaryota > Metazoa > Chordata > Actinopteri > Stomiiformes > Stomiidae > Borostomias > Borostomias antarcticus. Next base: position 9,304,648 of record NC_140247.1, on the reverse strand, counting down.
AACTGGCAAAAAAAGGCCACAGAACTTTTTACAACAATGATATAGGGACCTGAAACTGACTGGGCACAAAGAGAGCACTACCATGTGGCACCATGTCAGAGCATTTGCAGATATTTCATGGACATTACCGACATTTGAGAATTGACAATTTTGGCGGGAAACTAATGCTAATGCTAATATAGCGCTTTAAAACATCTTCTCATGAACACTTTAGGCCTACTTGATTCAGTCACTATCACACATGTTTACTCGTGGGTATTCTCTCCATCAAGGGCGATAAGGACAAGTTGTTTCGTTAAACTGCATGATTTGTGGAGTGACAAAGTTGGCACTTCATGCCAAGTACTGCAGTGTCTATTCAATATGTGCAGCACTCTCTGGTTATTAGGTGGTATGTACAATTTTGCCTGTGGTAAATGTGTGACCCAAAATTTGCTGGGTTGAAAGATGACCACAATACAGAGTAAATAGTACTGTATTGTCATACCCTACTGGAAATCCACCTAGAACCAGGTACCAGGAACCAGGTACCATAGCTGATCATTAGTTGGTCTTGCTGGATTTACCTTGTTGGCCAGCCTGTCTGTCTGTCTGTCTGTCTGTCTGTCTGTCTGTCTGTCTGTCAATCTACCCTCGGTCTGTCAGTCTACAGCCAGTCAGTCTACCCCCCTGCCTGTCAGTCTGCCCCCATGTCTGTCAGTCTACCCCCCTGCCAGTCAGTCTACCCCCCTGCCTGTCAGTCTGCCCCCATGTCTGTCAGTCTACCCTCCTGTCTGTCAGTCTACCCCTCTGTCTGTCAGTCTGCCCTCCTGCGTGTCAGTCTACCCTCCTGTCTGTCAGTCTACCCCTCTGTCTGTCAGTCTACCCTCCTGTCTGTCAGTCTACCCTCCTGTCTGTCAGTCTACCCCTCTGCCTGTCAGTCTACCCTCCTGTCTGTCAGTCTACCCCTCTGCCTGTCAGTCTACCCCCCTGCCTGTCAGTCTACCCCCCTTCCTGTCAGTCTACCCCTCTGCGTGTCAGCCCACCCCTACATATTCCAGAGGGAAGCAAAAAAACAGTAATCACCCGGGGGCCAGATAAGTGAGCTGTAAAAATTCTTCCCTGACCCCTCTCAACGAGGCGATCGAGCAAGCTCCTGGAGTATGTTTGTCTACCGGCTAAGAACATTTATAAAGCAATAAATAACATTAAATTACATTTTCAGAGTAAGAGAGGCTTTTTTATTTTATTTTATTTATTGTATGTATGCTATTTGTATTGTAACCTTTTGTATTGTAATTTGCTGCCTCTTGGCCAGGTCGCTTTTGAAAAAGAGATTCTTTATCTCAATAAGCTTACCTGGTTGAATAAAGGTGTAATAAAAAAAACAAAAAAAAACAGCAGTATTTGATTGACTCTTGGCCCTGCATAATTAATGATAATAAACATCCCTGCTCTTCTGTCAGGGTCATTTGGTTGCCACTTCCATTGACAAGAGTGATATCTTCATGACACACTAACATCACATCATCACTGTATCACTCAATCATTGCCTATTAGCCCTGAAGAAGGTCCTGTGTTGACTAAAACATGTTGGCTTTTTTAGAATTTTGAGCAGCCATGATTTATTAAAGGCTTTTTAATATATACTTTTCCCTTGTTTTTTCCCTTTTTGGAGTGACTGGATTTATCCTTGTCTGTTTGGTCACTGTATCACCGCTTTGGTAATTAGGTAGACCGTTACAATCACTTTTTTGCCACGACACACACAGAGTGAGAGAATGTCTTCACACTGAATTCATTAATTTGCACACCACGCTGTCAGGTCACACTGCTGGTTGATGTGGCAGGAGAAAGGGCTGCCTTGCCTCTTTCATCTCACTACAGCTGGAATGTGTCCTACAACGCTCTCATCAGGGCAGACATCACAATGAGCCTAACCGTGATGGACAGTAGGAGAGAGAGAGATAGAGAGAGAGAGAGAGAGAGAGAGAGAGAGAGAGAGATTCAAGCTTTATTGTGTTTTTATCCTTTTGATAATGGTGTAGCCTATGTATTTATTATACATTTTACATTGTCAATAAAGATGTCTAAATCTAAGAGAGAGAGAGAGACATAGAGAGATAGAGAGAGAGATAGAGAGTTAGAGAGAGAGAGAGAGAGAGAGAGCAGAAGCACGACTAAAGTGTCATACTGTAACTATAACTGTAACAGAGGTTTACTGTAACAAATGGTTTAGGAACGGTTCCCCTTTGCCAGATACAAGCATGCATAACATACGATGGTACAACAGTCCGTCGGTAAGAAGTTCTCACTGATGAAAAAGAGAGATGCTTCATGGATGAACGAGCGGCATAACTGAATAGATGCAAACATATACAGTATAGTAGATACAGTATCTACGGTATCTCAGGCGAGCCTGTGAGCCTGAAGAGAGAAAGGCTTGAGTATTCAACGGCACATACGAAAACATAGCGCAACACCCACAACATCTAGTAGTATTCCTGCTTAGTCAAGTGAAGGCATCACACGCTAAGTAGCACACTTGGGTCAAACACAACAGCACATCCACCCTTTCTCCGTGCCTAGCAGAGCCCTGGGTAGCTGTCGTGACTCAGGACTGACTACCAACCATCCGCCGTCCGTGTCTGACAGAACGTGGCGTAACTATTAAAACTAGGTGATTCTATACGGTATGTCTTCAAAACACGGTGGGGATTTGACCCTGAATCTGGGACTTACGAATGGATTTTCAATTTCAAAGTGCACATTTCGCATCAAAGTACATCTCACTGCAGAAAGGGACAACAGATGGATTCTCTGTATGTACGGTCGATGGTGGATTAAGTGAGTAGAGGTGCTAGCGATGGTGGTGGAGAGACTTACGGGTGCCGTCGAAGTGGTTGGCGATGGTGTCTAGGAAGGTGTTCTGGGGTGCCAGGAGGCCCTTCATGACGGGCATCTTGTCAGCACCGGAGACGCGAAGTCAGGTCTCACGAGGCACGTCACTCCATCCCAAGGACCTTGAGAGCTCGGGCGAAGGGCTACTCACACCCCCGTAAGGTTCTTCTGCGGTCCCACTAAGGTTCTTTCCTCGGTGGAACGTTCTTTCCCTGTGTTTCCGCCGAGGTTCTGCACAGTCAGCGACGGGTTCCGCTCTGAAACCCGAAGCTTCTCCCTGCTCCTGAGCACTTGAGAGGAAGGTCCTCTGGGAATTGGTGACATTTAGCGCAGACCCGTCTGTAATAATCTCTCGTTATCTTTACTGGAGCAGAGTGTCTTCTTCGGCGCAGCTGCTGTCGTAGAGCGTCTTCTTTGTTGTTCTTCTTCGCTGTTCCCTGGATCAGAAGCTCTGATACTGGAGCCTTGGGCTCTCTGCTCAGGGATCAGGGTGAAATCTCGCCACAGTTGCAGTCGGTCTCACCTCCACATGATGCGTATACCACTGATATCTCTGAGTCCCCCCTCCACCCTCTCTCTCTGTCTCTCTCTCTCTCTCACACACACACACACACACACACACACTCACTCTCTCACACACACACATTCTCTCTCTCTCTCTCTCTCACACACACACTCACTCTCTCTCTCTCTCACACACTCTCTCTCTCTCTCACACACACTCTCTCTCTCTCTCTCTCCCACACACACACACATTCTCTCTCTCTCACACACACACACACTCACACACACACTCTCTCTCTCACACACACTCTCTCTCTCTCAAACACACACACTCTCTCTCTCTCTCACACTTTTTAGATTAAGCCTCCCTCTCTAGATTTGTCTACCAAATGTATATTAGCCATCACTTTATCTTTCTCCACCCCCACTCTCTCTCTCTCTCTCTCTCGCTATCTCTCTGGCCACTCTATCCTCTCTCTCTCTCTCTCCCTCTCTCTCTCTCTCTCTCTCACAATAACAGTGTTCTTTTGTTCCATCCCATGTTACCTTGAGAGGCTGTTAGAACGACTAGACATGAATCTGCTGTCTTTCTGGCTCCTACCCCCCCCCCCCCCCCCCAATACCCTTCCCCCCCAATCGTTCTCTGTCTCTTCTGTATCCCTCTATTGCCCCACATCTCATCTGCTTCAAACCTTTAGCCTTTCAAGTAAAGCAAGGATAGGAAATGGTGACAACATGCGCACGCACACGCACTCGCACACACACACACTGTCTTTTACTGTATTGAAAGACACAGAAATGACACCTCCGTATAGTACAATTTTTTTGTAATTAGCAACTCATTTGTGGAGCTCCAGTCATTTTATGGTCTAGAAATTGCCAGAAAAATGATACTGGAGGTGATGATTTGAATGGTGAATTGTAGTCAGTCGATTTATCTGCCCCTGGTGTTGTGAGAAATACTTTCTATTCACGTGCAGCCCCACTTTTGATGTATGGGTTACATTTAATGTATTTGTGAAATGTATTTAATCGCTGATACTTCATAGATAGATCTAATGTGTGGCCTTTGCTACAGGAAGACTGTCACTTTACTGGATGTTATTATACATTTTGTTGGATGACATTGTGCAATGGTGATACTGGTTTAGATCAGCCACTCTCAACCAGTGGTCCGCAGAGTGCCATCTAGTGGGCCGCAGAGGCAGTGAGCCAACTGCCAAATGGTTAGAAAAAAAATAAAATAAAGTTTGGTAATTTACAAAGCTAGTTATTTCATATCTAAATGTACTCAAGAATTCACATATAAAAACTGTCAAGGTAAAATGCATACTTTCAATGACCAGTTACGTTTGAATATCACTGTGCCAATCACATCCGAATGTGTTCAGCTATAGCTTGCTAGCGAACGTTCCCTCGGATGCAAACTTTCCCTCGCCCTCGGATGCGAAAAGTGGTGGACCACCAGTTTTTTTTCTTATGTATTTGGGAAGGTGGTCCTCAGAATAATGTTAACAATCAAAAGAGGGCCTTAAGTTACAAAAGGTTGAGAACCCCTGGTTTAGATGAACCTGCTGAGGCCAGAGCTTTTGTTTGGTATGCATTATTAATTAATTTGGGATCAGTAGGACCTGATAACTACAAAAACTAAGCATTGTCTTTGAACAGGAAGTCATTTTCGCAATGAAGATAATGGGTTTATTTTACTGTATAACACAATAAAGTCATCATTGTGTAACAAAGGATACAACTCTTCTATATTTCAATGCCTAAACATGGCTGTGCAACAACAAAATTGCAAACAATGCAAAATATCTCCTATATCTCCTGATTCTGTAGGAACAGTCTGTTATACCTATGGGCCTGTGTGAAATGATTCAAAACTGTTGCGGTACGTTTGCAAGCACAGCAACAGCGTGTATCAAAGTTGGGTAACACTTTACAATAAGGTACACAAAAAGGAGTAATTACTGAGTAACTAATGAGGAACCAATGATTAGTTAATGATTAGTTACTGATTAACTCTGAAATTAGTTAGCCTACTGAGGGGGACTTCTACAGAGGAACAGACTGGAGACTAGGCCTACTACAGTAGTTACTGATGAACCAATGACTAGTTAAGAGAAATGCCCCGATCACGTTTTTGGTGGCCGATACCGATCACCGATCGCCTATGAGCCATATCTGCCGATACACTGCCGATACTGATCGTTTTGTTTTTGTTTTGTTATAGCAGCTGGTGTAGTTTTGATTGAAATAAATTTCATCCATCAAATTAAGTAGACCTATCAATATTTTATTTTTTTGTACCTCAATATTTACTTGATTGTTATGTAACAGGAAACAATACCATGTGCGTGTGTTCTAGGACGCACAACATGATTTAGCGAGATAACCGGAGTACTGACCACATTCTGCACTATCCTGAATCCCAGTGGCCCCGCCCGAGCACCCTGCATCCTGTGAAGAATGGAGTGTATAAGCCCCGCCCCTGTGTGTTGGACAGTCCTTACCTGCCACACCCCCTTGAGCCGTAGCTTATATGTTTTAGTGCAATAGTGAAATGACTTTGTACTGTTTAGGGATTTTAGCTGTAGGCCTATTGTGTGTTTTAGTTAGGGTCCAGTTGACCTTCGGCCAGGGTTACAGGCCAGTCCCCACCCCTAGCTTCCCCTACTAGCACAGTACGTAAAGCCGACGGGACACATTGGTCGTAGTTTGGTAGATGTGCGACGGTACCAACAGCGGACCTAGCTGACACGTGCCTATACAGTCGCAAAATAACCAAAATAACCGACCTCAGGGAGACTGTACGGGAACGTAGCCGTCACTGCTGCTGAAACCCGTAACTACGATGTAATTAAATGACGTGACAATGCTGTTACATTACAGTCCCACCCTGACTTTATTGGAAATGTACATTTGTCACAGTGGGTCAGAACATTTGTAAAGTAGGTTTTAAAATAGATTTTGAAGTCATACAGTTACAGAATTGTAATAATGAGGAGCAATCCTGCATGTCTGTTTTGTGTGTAATTTCTCATTAACAGTTAATATTAACACTAAAGATTTGCAGTCTAGGCCTAATAAAAATAATGATAAAAAATATGCCTACGAATAAAGTCCTAATGTTGCAACCTAAATGTATATTGGAACATTTTGACAGAATTAGATTATTGAATAGAGAATAGAGAATATTATTTAAAAAAGAAAAGGGCAGGAGTTCTGGGGAGCCTACCTACGCCCTAGCGGCATATCTCAATAAAGACTTTTTAACTTTTGGCAGTTGCTTTATTTGAAGGAGAGAATATTATTATAATATTAACACCAAATCCAGGATACTCATGAAGGCGCCTGCGTTGTTATGAACGGAACGCTGCTATAGGCTGCTAGAATCGGCTGCTAAAATAAGCCAGCTAATTTATGGCAACAAAGCTTTTATTGAGATATGCCGTTAGACGCGTGGGTGGGCTCCCCAGCTCAGTCTTGTTGTTCCTACCATGGTTTTGTCAGCACTGCGCCATAGTGTCCCAAGATGTCCAGCAGATGGCGGCAGAGTGCACCGTACTTGGATTTTGTGGACTGATTTGGGCTTGGCTCACCCTAAGTGGGTTCACCTGTTTGGTTGCTGATTGCATGCACCTGTATTTAAGAGGTGTCTGTGTTTTGCCATGCATTCGAGCCTCATATGTTTCTAGGAGACTCCTGTACCTTTGTTACCCTTTGTGGGACCTTCTTTTGGATTAAAGCAAGTTTGTTTTTGGCTCCTATGCTCAGCGTCCTGTACTTAAACTCAGTACTCTTAAGTTAGCATCGTGACAGTAGGCTCGAATCATCAACATGAGTTTAACAGGCGCTGAAGGAGCGGACATCAGCCTATCCCAAGTGCTCGGAGCTTTGAAGACCCAAGGATCCTCAATCCAGCAGATCCAGACCTGGATAACACAGCAAATGCATCAACAGAACCCCCCAGGCGGCAAGACATTCCTTCAGAAACCGGAGCGGTATGATGGCATCCCAGAGACCTGTCAGGGATTTTTGACTCAATGTGACCTGTTTTTTGTTATGCAGCCAGATCAGTTCCCCTCAGAAAGAGCTAAGGTCGCTTTTATGATTTCTCTGCTCTCAGGTAAAGCTCTAGTGTGGGCTACTGCCCTGTGGGAGGCTAGTTCCCCACTTTGTGCTAATGCAGCAGAGTTCTCTAAAGCACTACGCCAGGTTTTCAACCATCCTGTGAGTGGCAGAGAAGCAGCACGCCGCATCAGCACGCTCCGCCAAGGGGCCAGAGCCGTTTCTGAGTATGCTATAGAATTCCGCACCTTGGCAGCTGAGAGTAAATGGAACAATGAAGCACTTTTGACCACTTTTTATAACGGCCTGTCTGAGGCGGTCAAAGATGATTTGGCTAGTCGGGAGTGGGGTGCCACTTTAGATGAGCTCATTACCACCTCTATCTGCCTCGATCAGCGCATACGCGAAAGGAGGCGTGAGCGCAGGCTTCCCAACTCCGCACAGCCCCAAGTGTGTTCGCCACAGAGCGCGTCAGCTCCCGCTGCTCAGCCCACTCAAGCGGAGGCTATGGAGATAGGCAGGTACCGCATCACACCTGCTGAAAGAGAGCGTCGCCGCAGAGAGAGATGCTGTCTTTACTGCGGTGAGGCTGGTCATTACAGAGACCGATGCCCCCAGCTGCAGGGAAACGAAAACGCTCATTAGGGGAAGGGGACAGCTTAGTGAGCAGTTTGGTCCGATCTCAGTCCCCCAACCCAGCTAAGCGCCTATCCCTGAGTGCTCAACTCACCTGGACCCCAGAGAACCCTGAGAACATCCCAATCACTGTGCTGATCGATTCCGGTTCAGAGGAGAATCTGATGAACTCTGCTCTGGTCACACGCCTCGGTCTACCGGTCATGGCTCTTCCCAATCCTGTGAGAATACAGGCACTCGACGGACGACCCCTAGGCTCCGGTAAGATCAACTACATGACGCGCCCCTTATCGCTACAGATTGGTTCACATAAAGAGACTATCTCTTTGGCTTTAGTCGAATCCCACCATGACATGGTGGTACTAGGGTTTCCCTGGCTCCAGAAGCACAACCCCCTAATCAATTGGTCCACTGGGGCAATTTTGTCATGGAGCTCAGAGTGTGTTTCAGCCAATCATTTTACACCTGTGATGGAGTGTTCCGCTGCCTGTTCATCTCCTGAGCTCACTTCAGTCCCTGCCGAGTATCATGACTTAGCTGAAGTGTTTAGTAAGACTAGAGCTACAGAACTACCCCCTCACAGATCTTATGACTGTGCCATTGACCTGTTGCCTAACACTATTCCCCCCCGGGGACGACTGTACCCTCTCTCCGTCCCAGAGACTCAGGCCATGGAGGATTACATTAGTGAGTCCCTTACCAATGGGCTTATTAAGCCCTCGACCTCACCCGTGTCAGCAGGATTCTTCTTTGTACCCAAGAAAGATGGTGGTCTACGACCATGCATAGACTACCGAGCACTGAACAACATCACAGTGAAAAACAAATATCCGTTGCCACTCATGTCTTCTGCTTTTGACCTCCTTGGAGGAGCTACAGTGTTCACCAAACTAGACCTGCGGAACGCTTACCATTTGGTCCGCATCAGAGAGAATGATGAGTGGAAGACTGCATTTAGCACCCCTAGTGGACATTATGAATACTATGTGATGCCGTTTGGTCTGACTAATGCACCCGCTGTGTTCCAAGCCTTTTTAAACGACGTGCTCAGAGACTTCCTCAACCGCAGTGTGTTTGTTTACCTCGATGATGTGCTCATCTTCTCCAAGTCCCTTACAGAACATCGTCAGCACGTCCGGCAGGTCCTACAGCGGTTACTGGACAATCAGCTGTTTGTCAAACTAGAGAAGTGTGAGTTCCATGTTACACGCACCTCCTTTTTGGGGTATGTCATCTCCCCTGACGGTGTGATCATGGACCAATCCAGGGTGCAAGCAGTACTGGACTGGCCGGTTCCTACCACTCTCAAACAGGTACAACGTTTTGTGGGATTTGCTAACTTCTATCGTCGTTTCATCCGAGGTTTCAGCTCCATTGTAGCACCCATCACAGCAGTGACCCGTGGAGCACCGACCAAACTCAGATGGACCCCAGAGGCACAAGCGGCATTCGAGCACCTCAAGGCTCAGTTCACGTCGGCTCCCCTGCTGAGGCATCCTGACCCTACCCTACCGTTTGTATTGGAGGTGGACGCGTCCGGTTCTGGAGTTGGAGCCGTGCTTTCCCAGAAGTCAGGTATGGACAATAAGACTCACCCGTGTGCCTTTTTCTCTCGCAAGCTCAGTGACGCTGAAAGGAACTACGACGCCGGTGACAGGGAGCTGTTGGCCATCCTACGGGCGCTTGAGGAATGGAGACACTGGCTAGAAGGAGCACGCCACCCATTCACTGTCATCACGGATCATAAAAACCTCCAGTACATCCGTGGAGCCAAACGCCTGAACCCCCGACAAGCCAGGTGGGCTCTGTTTTTCACCCGATTCAGGTTTATCATCACGTTTCGCCCCGGAACCAAGAACGCCAAGGCTGATGCCTTATCACGACAGTATGACATTGATGTTACTGACCCTGTCCCCGAGTGCATCATTCCCCCCAGCTGTGTGGTGGGACAGGTGACGCTTGCCCTGGAGGACGCCATCCGGCGTGCGCAAGAGGAGGATCCGGGTCCTGGTGGAGTACCCCTGGGCCATCTGTATGTCCCACTCAACGCCCGCTCTGATGTTCTACAGTGGGGGCATGACTCACCAGTGACGGGGCATCCGGGGACTGCCCGCACGGTAGAGCTAGTTAGCCGCCACTTTTGGTGGCCGCGCATGAGAAGCGACATTGAGGAATATGTCCACGCATGTACAGTCTGTGCTACACAGAAGTCAGGGAACCAAGCCCCGGCAGGCCTGCTTCACCCCCTGCCGGTCCCATATCGACCATGGTCCCACATTTCGATGGATTTCATCACAGGCCTACCACCTTCTGATGGCAACACTGTGATTTTTGTAATCGTGGACCGGTTCTCTAAAGCTGCCCACTTTGTCCCTTTACCTAAGCTGCCTTCAGCGAAGGAAACCGCCGATGTGGTGGTCCGGGAGGTGGTGCGTTACCATGGCATCCCAAGTGACATTGTCTCTGATAGAGGCCCCCAATTCATGTCCAAGTATTGGTGTGCATTTTGGTCCTTGTTTGAAACATCTGTCAGTCTTTCTTCAGGCTATCATCCCGAGAGTAATGGACAGACGGAACGTGTGAACCAGGAACTGGAGAAATACTTGCGCTGTATGGTCTCATCCAATCCGGGTGCCTGGAGTCGGAAGCTGGTGTGGGCTGAAATCGCCCACAACCAACTGAGTGGGTCATCCACCGGTATGTCCCCTTTTGAGGTTCAGTATGGATTTGTCCCACCGTTTTTTCCCTCTCAACAGTCCGAGTCTGCGGTCCCCTCTGCGGATGCTGCTGTGGCCAGGTGCCGCCAGGCCTGGAAAAAGGCCCGTGCTGCGCTTACGCGCACCACCGAACGCCATCGAATCCAGGCCAATCGCAGGAGACGGCCTACCCCGACGTTCCGCCCTGGACAGAAAGTGTGGCTCTCCACCAAGAACCTGCCTCTGCGCACAGCCACCAAGTTCACTCCCCGGTTCATCGGCCCGTTTCCTGTGGAGAGGAGGGTTAACCCGGTGGCTTACAAACTCAAACTTCCTAGGACTCTCCGGGTGAGACCGGTGTTCCATGTCTCCTTATTGAAACCTCTATTCTCCTCACCCTTGTCCAGGCCTGCCCCGCTGCCGCCCCCTCCGCGGGTCATCGCTGGTGGCCCGGTCTACACCGTCCGGAGGCTGCTGGATTCCCGGCGGTGGGGGCGGGGCCTCCAGTACCTGATAGACTGGGAGGGCTACGGCCCGGAGGAGCGCTCATGGGTGCCCTCCCGGCACGTCCTGGATCCTGGCCTCATCCGCGCCTTTCACCGCGCCCACCCTCTCAAACCTGGCCCACCTGGAGGTGGTCGTCGGGAGGGGGGCACTGTCAGCACTGCGCCATAGTGTCCCAAGATGTCCAGCAGATGGCGGCAGAGTGCACCGTACTTGGATTTTGTGGACTGATTTGGGCTTGGCTCACCCTAAGTGGGTTCACCTGTTTGGTTGCTGATTGCATGCACCTGTATTTAAGAGGTGTCTGTGTTTTGCCATGCATTCGAGCCTCATATGTTTCTAGGAGACTCCTGTACCTTTGTTACCCTTTGTGGGACCTTCTTTTGGATTAAAGCAAGTTTGTTTTTGGCTCCTATGCTCAGCGTCCTGTACTTAAACTCAGTACTCTTAAGTTAGCATCGTGACAGGTTTAATTTGCAATAGCACCTTCATCACACCTGTCTGAAAGTGCCAATCAAGTGATTTACAGTGATTTTAGAACTCTATGACGCACACAAAGTTGGTGGTTTTGTCAAAAGAGCCTTGCAAATCGTGACGTCACAGAGCGCCCTTGTGACGTGCGCCAGGAGGGGTATAAAAGCCAGAGAGCGACAGCGGAAGAGCAGCCAGAGAGAGAGAGAGGGGGGCGTCTCCCTCTCCCTCCCTGGCTCTCTCTCGTGGGCCAGAGAGAGAGAGAGAGGAGGAGGAGATGTCAAATTGATATCTCCTCCTCTCTCTCTCTCTCCGTCTCTCTGGCCAGAGAGGGAGGGGGGAGGAGATGTCAAGATGGTATCTCCTTCTCCTCTCTCTCTCTCTCTGGACCACTGAGAGAGAGTCAGGGAGAGAGAGAGAGATGTCCTCTTCTCTCTCTCTCCTCTTCCATGGCTCGGAGGAGGAGGCGGTGGAGGTGGCAAATTATAAAAATAAATAAAAAATGATTTTAATAATAAAAACTGATTCTGATTCTCATTGTAAGCTATAGTGTTGCTATTAAGATATCCATGTTAGCATATAGGAGTACTGTTACTATAGTTAGGCTACTGTTAGCACTTCAGACTTCCACTGTGTCATCAGCTGCTGGCCCCTCTTCCCAGAGCAACCGACGTATTTTCAACCGGAGGTTTCGCGTCGCCCTGATTCAACCAGGTGTTATGCGGAATTCTGTGACCATCAGTGACCAGATCCGGTGGTCACTGATCTCCGCATGTTAATACACCGACATCTGTGATCACCGAAATGTGTGACCACCGGTCACAAAATCCGATGGTCACACATGTCGGTGCGTTAATACACAGGATACAAAGTGTTAATACACTTTGAAGCTTCAAAGCACCACCACCACAGAAGAAGACCTCGGAAAAATAATTTCACTCGGACAGAACGCGTCTAAATCAGTTATTTAATGGTAGCGCCAAAACCCAGCATTTGTTAAAAATAGACCCGTTTGCTTAAGTAAGTGAAGTTTCATGTTTATCTGACACTTGTAAATATGAGCGCCTCTCCTAAATAGGCCGACACTGATTTATTTAGACGGAGCAGCAAAGGACTGTTGTCTGGCATGAGCGAGCGGAATGCGACAACGGGACTTAGAAGCACTAGAGTAGGCTAGGCCTACATACATGGGAATTATAGCCTACCAGTGGAATTAGTCACTTTCAATATTGCGTTCAGACTCGGTTGAGATAGAACCCAGCTACCCTAACAACACTACCAAATAATGAAATACAATCATTCTATAGGGTTACAGTAGCACCATAGAGAAAGTGTGGTGCAGGACCCCCCCTGTAACACTTGTGGCAAAGATCTCCCCACAATACCCTTTGTGACAAAGATGCAAATCATTTTGAACAGAATGACATTTTTGGAATCTTTTGGGACTGTAGGCTACTTAACTTAACAATACAATGTAATATGTTGTCTGAGGCATGACTATCCCATCTACAATCAAGATCTTGCACTTTCTGCAGAATACTTTCAGAGCTTCACTACTCGACTGAACAGGCCCAGAGGTGAAGATGATGTCGTATTGATGTTTTTGTAGCTGTGTGTGACTTCTTGGCATATTCTGATCACTGGCTCCCTGACTTGTGTTATGCCTACGCTCTCTACCCTTGGTAACGTTTTGTTACAAACCCAATTTAACTAACGAGTTGCAAGTGAATTGAAATCCTCTTCTGGGAACACATTTCCCAAAATCCTGCATCTATTTTTGTTCACCGCGAACTAGCCTACCTTTCAGTCAATATATTTGCAAACGTTGTGTCCTTCCCCAGCTTGTATGCGAGAGAAAGGATACTCACGCACACGCCTACACACACGCTGGGGCAGGGCGAGAGAAAGAGAGGGTGTGTGGGGGGAGAGATTGCATCTTGTGTCAAAACTTTAGTAGCCTACCTTGCTTCCCCCACATGGCTGTATTGTGTCCTGGCGTAGGCATTGCAGATGGCCTATCGCCAGTAATGATGAACAACATCAATAAATCACAGGTACAGTGGATAGTGTGTGGCAGCAGCCATTTAGGGAAATAATCACCCGGACACCAACCAGCCGAGCAGGAGTCGGAAAACGGTTACCTAGGCAACGGCTAGCGAAATCGGACGGCGAGATAGCTGCGCGCGCACCACATGGCGGATGTGCGCCTGGAACCAGCGAGCGGGTGGCGCGAGGGCGTGCTTTTTTTACCAACAAACTTCTGCCATAACCACGCCCCCGCGAGTTTTCATTGGACAACCCTAACCCTAACCCTAACCCTAACCCTAACCCTAACCCTAACCCTAATCCTAACCCTATCCCTATCCCTATCCCTATCCCTATCCCTATCCCTATCCCTAACCCTAACCCTAACCCAATGAAAACTCGCGGGGGCGTGGTTATGGCAGAAGTTGGTTGGTAAAAAAAATCACGCGGCGCGAGGACTCGCTGAGAACCCCCCCTGCACAGCTTCCCAAAAGCCTGGAGGCCTACACATGGTTTGCTGTCTGTCAAAACACAAGCTCTCTGGGAAGACTGAGTGATGTAGGGTGCGAAGTGTTTCACCGCTGCCGCTATGGACAAGGCCTCGACTTCGCAGGGCAGCCAGAGGGTTTGGTTCTTGCCAGAGGGTTTGGTTCTTGCTAGACCTTTTCAGTCCTGTAGTCGCATGCTCGCTCATGCCAGACAACAGTCCTTTCACCCTCCGTTCACTTCGCCGTCAAAATAAATCGGTGTCAGCCTATTTAGGAGAGGCGCTCATATTTACAAGTGTCAGATAAACATGAAACTTCACTTACCTAAGCAAAAGGGTCTATTTAAACAAATGCTGGGTTTTGAAGCCTCGGCGCTACCAATAAATAACTTATTTAGACGCGTTCTGTCCGAGTGAATTTATTTTTCCGAGGTAGTCTTCTTCTGTGGTGGTGGCGCTTTGAAGCTTCAAAGCCTCAAAAACAGAGCCTCAAAAATAGTCTAAACATTCACTTTGAAGACGTCACAAGAATGAAACCACCATGGTACCTGTAGTTTTTAAGTGAGTGTTTATAGTACTTTAGAGAGTAGGCTACTCCATGCAATATGGGCCCTTCAACTCTTTTGGGGAGAAATACAAAAAGTAAGTCCCCCCCCCCCACACACAGTTGAGGTCCCTCGAGTCAAAACCGAGCTGAATAAAGCTGCTTTTATTATGAGTTTCCTCAAATCATCTGCAAATTGGGTGCCGTCTCATTGGGCAAATTCAAAAATTCGATAAATGAAACGGGGGGGGCTTTACGTGTCTG
Source organism: Borostomias antarcticus (assembly GCF_949987555.1). NCBI lineage: Eukaryota > Metazoa > Chordata > Actinopteri > Stomiiformes > Stomiidae > Borostomias > Borostomias antarcticus. Next base: position 9,289,566 of record NC_140247.1, on the reverse strand, counting down.
GGCCAAGGGGCCCATCATTTCATAATCTGTCTATGCCAATATCAAAATAGTTTTATCAATGATACAAAACAATTTATCCCACAAAGCTTAATTGTTGTGTTGCACTTTTTAATACGTTCACCTCACGCCATTGCTAAGACAATAGCCTTTTTGTACTGGCACAGGCACGCGCCTTAACAGGCCCTGACAGGCAGGTATTGTATATTGCCGCTCAGCAACAATCACGACTGGCACAATAGGCTACTAGTGTTTAGAAAGCAGCTTTCAGACCAGTCCTGGTAAAGCTCCCTACTGCCCCCACGAGTCTTGGGGAAACTGGCACTGAATAGAAGAGAAGAGAATAGAGCTTTCTGCTCTTATAGAAATGTGTAATTAACACACACACACACACACACACACACACACAATACACCACATACACACACCACAGACACTGGGATCCTCAGGGATGATTGGATATTGAACACAGAGGTGTCTGAATCAACTGCATTAGAAATAACAGCAAAACAGCAGTAGGCTTCACCACATTTTATAACACCAAGAAGGAATTTACACTATTTCCAAACTCACAAGATCGCCTGTCTGAGCTGCTTCTCAATGTCTTCAAGGAGAAAAGTAAATATTCGCTGTGTCCATAAAATATATATAAAGGGACAAAACTAACAATTTTCACTTCAGAGATAGAGAGAGAGAGAGAGAGAGAGAGAAGGGGGAGGGTCATCTCCTTGGAAGTAGGCCCATTGTAATCTTTTTGACATCACGTAGCCAGTCATTAGATGTTGGATTAGGCAGGCAGGTATTCTGCCCCTTCAAATCGTCTGGGCAGCACGTGCGGCTCCGACATCAAGAACTGCCGCGCCGTTTCTCCAGTCCTCTTCCCCATCGTCAAGAGTCCCGCCGCCTGGTCGCGAGACCCAAAGAGGATCTGGTTGAGTCGGCTCTGCAAACGGTCTTCATCTTCAACTTCATTCCGTTTACCGATGGTGAGGATGCCGGCAGCCGCGTCGTCCGCCAGGAGTCCTCCCCACGCGGTCTGGCGCCCCGAGCGACACAGGAGCAGGTAGAGGCCGCAGGCGCGAGCGTTCTGTCCGCAGCAGTCGGCCGCGAGCTGGGCGTCGCATGCCAGGGGCGACACGAGGAGCAGTAGGAAAAGAGCTTTGAGTTTCTGTGGGAACAAACAGCCCGCTTTCAATAGGAAACCATGAGTAGGCCTAACCGAAATTCATAGTTTCATATTAGGCATGAATAAGAATAGAATGAAATCAAAGTCAGTCAAATCAAAGTCAAGTCCATCAAATCTAAATATTTTTTCAGAGATTAACATTGACTAGTTATATTGACAGCCTGTAATTTAATTATATTCTTAACGGTTGTGTCAGTGCAGTAGCCTAAGACAGAGGATTTTAAATTACATATAAAATACCACTACGTTACGAGTGCTCTAGCTAAATCACATGGGTCTGCTGAGATGAGTGAGCATTACCATTCATAATGTTACATTTACATTATATATACAGTACTATACGATACACGATATTGGGTTGACGATAACAATACGATACGATTCACTAAGGGCAGGTGTGAAGCATTGCAGTAGCGCTGCTGTTCACACCAATAGTGCATTTCTCCACATTTCTACTCCACTAAACTTTGTGAATTTAGAGCTTAACTGGTCATCATGGATAGGCCTAGAGACAAAAGACGTGTTTGTTACCAGCATTGTGTAGCCAGCGTTCACTGACATACAATAAACATCATGATTTTGTTTTCACCTTGACGATGCGTATTGTGACGTTTCGGTATCGCGATATATTGTGGCACGATATATTGTTACACCCCTATTATCTTAACCATTCAAAATAGTCCCAACTCTCACCATATGAACTTCCAACAATACCGGAGGTCTTATGCAACTCATATTGTGTTGAAAGACAGAATAAAACATTGCAAAATGTAGGCCTAAAGCAAAGGAACTACTCAAAAACCCCTTAGCTGATGCAAACTTCCTCCGCATTGGTTAGGATCCTGTGTAATTCAGCAAAGCGTTTTATTATGTGTCTTTTGTCATTTCAGTTCACCTGAAAGCTGTCCAAAGAGCAACTGTAGCCTAAGCAACAACACCCTCCCACCGGATTTATCCTTGCTCCTTACAAAAGATTTAAACCCGTCACCTGCAGTAGACTACCTGAGCTTACCCTGTTGGAGGTGCTGTCCATGCCTAAGGCTGCAGCTGTCTGGAGTTCGCTGGAGGATAAGAACCATGCCATGGTCAGCTTAGCTGTAGGGTTCTCCGGTGCTTTCCGCCTCTCTAATCTGGGGAACAGTATGGTCCCTTATATACAGATCCATGGCCCCTTGGTCAGCCTGACGCTCTGGACGTCATTAGTCTGTTGAGGGGACAACAAAGATGTTTACTATATCGCGTGAATCATTTTTGGTTGCTTTGTTTCTGCTGTGCTAATATGGTCCTTTGCTAACGAGAGCCCGACTCAACGCCATCTCCAGGGTGTTCTCTGAATCATGAAGGACAGGAATGCTTTTGAGCCGGGGTGATGAGAGGTTGAGGGCATGCCGGGGCGGTGAAGGAGACGGGTTTATTAGCCGGCGTAGAGACAGCGTCTTACCGTATCGGTGCTATGAGACGACAGACAAGACGAGACATGACCTTCTGAAGCCCTGCGAACAGCTTCTACCCAGAGGGTTGCTGAATAGACTAGACTAGATTTTTAATGAGGGTTTATGATTATGTGTTGTCAATTTGCTGTTGACTCAAACACGCACATATCTGCACATGGGAACAGAGTTTTAAACAGAAGCAAGAGCATTGCCTTACACAATTAGACTGTTTGTTGCCACCTTTTGGAGAAGAATTCGAACTGCCTCATATACACAAATCAGCCTTTCACAACTGAATGAAAGGTGGATTCTCAGATCATTAGCAGAGATTGATATTAATAACATCATCTTATCAAAGAACCAGTAATGCCTCAAGAACTCAAAGTGTTGAAAACTGAGAGCTAGTGACCGTAATGAGATCAAACATCAGTGAGAAATAACAGATTCAGTGAAAGATCAAAGATGGTGCTCCCAGATTGCAACAGCATCCGCATACTCATACTGCTTGTTAACAGCTGTAAAACTCAACCGTCGACTGCTACTGCCGCCACCCTCCTAACAATCTACAAGAGGAACTGGAGGCTGAAGGCCAAGCAAGGAGAGGAGTCAAAAGAAACAATGACGATAGTTTTAATGGGTCACTCTAAGGAGCTTTTACAGAACGCACTGATCACTTGTACCAGCAGTCAAGTTGTGGTGTCACTAACCCAAATCCAAGTCCTCACGCCACCTGTCGGCATCCGCACCATAGAACAGCAGGTATCATCAACTCACCGTATACAGAGAAGCAATGTTTATAAAATAATAGTAATATCAATATAGCTAACAACAATAATCATAATATAGCACTCATTAATAGGTTTGTTTCAGGGAGAACTATCATGGTGATGAACATTATGTGCCCCTTCAAATATCTTACATACAGTATAGATCTACAGTATATTCATGTTTCTTCTGCTCCTGTAGCTGATTGGATGACATCAGTACCATGACCCCGATTACGTTTGACCTGGTGACCACCTACGGGACGACAACACCAACTCACATGACGGTTACGCGCAACAGCCCCTGGCGATGAGGCGGGGAGACCCTGCGGCCGCGGTCCGGGGCCGTGTTCTCGAGTGACGGTTCGAATAAAAAATAAAATCCTAAAGAGCCTTTTTCGGTAGGTGGTGCAAGGCTCGGAGGAGATTTCCTCCAGCAGGGGGAGCTAGCGCATCGGGAGGGAGTCTGCAAGGCTGCAGTCCAGTCCTGTAATCGTCTCCCAGTTTTGTGCTGTCATTGGGGGGGGCGGTCAGGAGCCAATGAAACGAGTTAGATGGTGGAGGGGGAGGGGCTATGGAAGAGGAGGGGAGGCTCTTAAGATGACGAAGGTTCCTGGCGAGTCTGAAGGTGAACTTGAGCGGTATGAGATACCGACGTGAGGCCTGTACCCACAGAGCCAGAGTGTAGTGGACGGTTGATGGACATGTGGTCGGCTTGAGAGACAGGAGACCGTCAGACTGACCGCTGATTTAAAAAAAAGCCACACTAGACGTTACATCCTTCTCTTCTCAACGCAGGACAGAAAGAGGGATAAAGAGAGAGAGAAGAGGCCTTTTTGGTCCCAGCGTTGGCACAGGAAGGGTTTCCTCTGTGTTTGAGACATAAACAGGATGTCCATTCTCTTCAGAGGAAATGGCTGGTCAAGCCTGTCCAAACCTGCCCTCCGTCCCCTCTAAAGCCACCACGGCGGTCTCTACGGCGATCTCTCTCCGTTCAAACCTGCGTCTCCCGTCTCACATGGCGCGCCCCCACCCTAGTCTCCGTTTCGTCTCCCGTCTCATTCCCCCTCTCCCTGCCCTCCCCTCCGGCTAACTCCCTCTCTCTCTCCACCCCTCTCCCCCGGCTCCCCTCTCTCTCCCCCTCCCCCATTCCCACGCCCCGCCCCCTTTCTCTCTCTCTCCCGGCCCCTTCCTTCCATCTCTCCCTCTCTCTCCCCCCCTCTGTCCCCCTCTCCCTCGTCGGGCGGACTCCTCTGTGGGTACAGGCGTTGGGTCAGCAGGCTCTGAAGTGGCCGCCCGTCCCGTACTCGGGGATGGCGTCCAGGGGACCCGCTGCCCTGAGCTGCTGGGGAAACGCCCGGGCTTCAGCTTGGGTGTGGGTCTGGGCGAGGGACTGGATGTGGGTACGGGACTGGGTCTGATTCTGGGACTGGGGTTGGGGATGGAATTGAGAGTGTGCCTGGGCTAGCTGTGCCTGGACTTGCAGTTGTGTCTGGGGTAGTTGTGTCTGGGGCAGTTGTGTCTGGGGCAGTTGTGTGTGGGGAAGATGTGCCTGGGCTTGCAGATGTGTCTGGGGCAGCTGTGTCTGGGGCAGCTGGGTCTGGGGCAGCTGTGTCTGGGGCAGTTGTGTGTGGGGAAGATGTGCCTGGGCTTGCAGCTGTGTCTGGGGCAGCTGTGTCTGGGGCAGCTGGGACTGGGGCAGCTGGGTCTGGGGCAGCTGGGTCTGCAGGGGGTGGTGCTGGGTCTGGGGCAGTTGGGTCTGGGGCAGCTGGGTCTGCAGGGGGTGGTGCTGGGTCTGGGGCAGTTGGGTCTGGGGCAGCTGGGTCTGCAGGGGGTGGTGCTGGGTCTGGGGCAGCTGTGTTTGCAGGGGGTGGTGCTGGGTCTGGGGCAGCTGGGTCTGGGGCAGCTGGGTCTGGGGCAGCTGGGTCTGGGGCAGTTGGGTCTGGGGCAGTTGGGTCTGCAGGGGGTGGTTCTGGAGCTGGAGTTGGGGCGAGGAGGCTCCGTTCTTGCTCAGCCCGCAGGACTGGGCGGCACAGTGGATCTGGCGCAGCGTGTCCAGCGCCTCGCTCTTGGCGTGCTTCAGCAGGTCCGCCTGACCCTGAGAGAGAGAGAGAGAGATAGACAGAGAGAGAGAGAGAGAGAGAGAAACACATAACCAGAGATGTCATCACAGTCGCTCAGGTACTATCGCTTGAGACAGTGTCTAACACACACACACACACACACACACACACACACACACACACACTCACAGTTTTATCCGATTATATTTAATCATATTAGGGGGAACGGAAATGAACAAAACCATCTCTCACAACCATTTCCTGTGTGCAGCAGCTCAAACATAGCTGAGGCTGCTGATCGTATCCAGATAAGCTACTCAAATCAACAATACTTCCTGTGTGTTTCACAATGTAACGTATTTCTGAATACAGACCAAGCAGTGTACGAGAGAACAGTGTACAAGAAAAACTACACGGCAATAAACAAATTCTGATTCTAAGAGGCTCTGAAGTTGCGATACATTCATTCGGCCAGCAGGGGTCAGTCTACAACAACTCTGTTTGGTGGGGTTGTCAGTCCTCTTCCACAAAGCTCCTTTACCTTTCATCTGTTGATAAGAGATACCATACAATTGTCTTGGTCTCCCTCTTTATTTGGGAACATCCCAGAGAGGAGACCCAGCCGGATGGGGAGGAAGCGGTCGCGGCAGCTATCCCGCTTTATGGCGCTGTAAAATCTTGGGCGGTTTCCGTTGCCTTGGTTCTGTGAGTTTGGAAGAGGTGAGTCCACACGGCGCTGAGCGTGTAGGGCTTCACAGAGCTGGGTTGGGCGGAGTCATTGGCCCGGTTGGGCGGAGTCATTGGCCCGGTTGGGTGGAGTCATCTGTCCGGGGGGGTGGAATCGGGATTCTAACCCGCTCAGAGCGGCGCCGACGGACCGTCAGGGTTCCCGCCTCCTCTCCAGCCACACCCCTCGACAGCCCGTGTGGAACACCAGCAGACCGTCCCCTCCTCCTCCGGACTTTGAACATCTCCACACAACCTCACACACTCCTCCACGCCCAGACCTCCAGCAGCTGGTGGGACCACGAGGACAGGGGGCTGCTGCTACAGCCAAGGAGCACTTCAGTAACGTTACAGACTCTGTCTGAGAGCATGTCGGTAACGTTACAGACTCTGTCTGAGAGCATGTCAGTAACGTTACAGACTCTGTTGTCTGAGAGCATGTCAGTAACGTTACAGACTCTGTCTGAGAGCATCTCAGTAACGTTACAGACTCTGTTGTCTGAGAGCATGTCAGTAACGTTACAGACTCTGTCTGAGAGCATGTCAGTAACGTTACAGACTCTGTCTGAGAGCATGTCAGTAACGTTACAGACTCTGTCTGAGAGCATGTCAGTAACGTTACAGACTCTGTTGTCTGAGAGCATGTTCAGTAACGTTACAGACTCTGTTGCATGAGAGCATGTCAGTAACGCCGCTACCTGAACAGCCGTAGAACACAATCCAGCAGCATGAACCAATCATGCGTTTGAAGATAGAGAGAAAAAAAAACACATGAATTATATAAGCTATGACTCACAGGGCCTGAACTAAGCCAGCAGACGGCTTGGTCTGTGGTACCAGAACCAAATCACGATGGGGTGGGCGCGGGGTATCGCGTCATGCCCCCGGAGAGAGCTCCTCTGGAGGCTGGCTGAGACGCCGCCGCCCAAAAACCGCCGGTCCCCTCCTCAGATACGCCCCGCGGCCGTTTGTCTGATGATTTTTTTGTTTTTTTACAGTACACTAGAACCGCCTCCAATCTACGGAACAGATCTGAGCGCGTGAGTCTGAGAGAGGAGGAAGGGTTAGAGAGATGGAGTTTGCGGGAGTGGGGGAGGAGATTCGGGAGGGTTGGGGGGGGGGGGATTTGGCTCATATCCATTCGTGGAGGAGGAAGCTTTGTTTTTTCAGTGGATAATGAGCTGATAAGTCCTTTGATCCAGACCAATACCTCCGGCCGACGAGCAGGTGCTGCTGGAGGAGGAGAGTGATATTTACAGCACCCCCCCCCCCCCCCCCCCCCCCCCGAACACTCGGGCTCACAGTGTTCAGAGCCTCTAATGTTGCTATGAAAGGAATCCATTATATTCTCCTGGCACTCTTTCTCTCGTAGTCTGTGTCTATCTCTCTCTCTCCGTCTCTCTCTCTCTCTCTCTCCATCTCTCTCTGTCCGTCTCTCGCCGTCTCTGTCTCTCTCCCCCTCCATCTCTCTCTCTCTCTCCGTCTCTCTCTCTCTCCCTCCATCTCTCTCTCTCCGTCTCTCTCTCTCTCTCCGTCTCTCTCTGCCTCTCCGTCTCACTCTCTCCCTCCATCTCTCTCTCCCCATCTCTCTCTCTCTCCCCATCTCCCTCTCTCTCTCTCCCCATCTCTCTCTCTCTCTCCCCATCTCCCTCTCTCCCTCTCTCTCTCAGAGAGAGTTGGCAGGCAGGCTGTGCCCCCGGTCCCGGGGGGCTGTGGATCTGGAGAGGGCGTCTGGTGGTGAGGAGACCGGGCGAGGCTGCCAAGCCCGCCGTCCACCGCCAAGTCCTGACAGATTTCCTCTGCGAGGAACAATGATGAACACCGACGACAATGTGCCCATGTGTGAGAGGAGAGGAGAGGAGAGGAGAGGAGGGGAGAGGAGTGGAGAGGAGGGGAGATGAGAGGAGAGGAGAGGGGAGGAGAGGAGAGGAGAGGAGAGGGGGGGAGAGGAGGAGAGGAGAGGAGAGGAGAGGAGAGGAGAGGAGAGGAGAGGAGAGGAGAGGAGAGGAGAGGAGAGGAGAGGAGAGGAGAGGAGAGGAGAGGAGAGGAGAGGAGAGTGTGGATGGGGGATTCAGTTTGTGTGTGCACCTGTTAGGCGGCTTAAGAGCTTAGGTTCTCCCAATTCCACAAAGGGAGCCCAGGCTTGTTGAAGGGAGATCCGGTCCGATCCGGTCCGCGTACGACGCCCCCCTCCCCCCCCCCCGCGGCCGTGAGACCGGCCCCTACGCAGACAGAGGAGCGCAAACAGCGCCACCCCCCCTTCGTCTTTTGTCGGCGAGCAACAGCCCCTGAGGAGGCGGGGCCCCGGCGCCGCCGTTCGGCCCGGACCCGAGGGATCAGCTGGCCCTCCGCCAGCAGAGACCCGCCCCCGGGGGCCGACACTTCACTCAGTCCGACATCATTACCGGCCCCAGACGAGTGGGAACAGACACATCACACATTCCTGCTCCGGCTGGCTGGCTGGACAGGATAGGACAGGACAGGCAGCCAATTAGAAGTGAGGATGTGTGTCATGGCGGCCGGGCTGGCGGTGTTGTCGGCCTCGCCGTTCGTTACCTGTGGGTCATGATTCATCCGCAGGCGGAGAAATGACAGGTCAGGTGGATCTTATCTGCGTCACAGATGGGGAGAGAGACGTTTGGGCACGTCCGCTGGGGCCTACATGTGTGTGTGTGTGTGTGTGTGTGTGTGTGTGTGTGTGAGTGTTACAAACAAATGTGTGCAAATCTTATCATGTTATCATGTTGGCCCACAAATAAACATCTGTAGCTTGGAGCAGCATTGGCAATTAATTAAGAGATTTAAGGATTAAAGAAGGCAGACCCAATTAGCCAAGCAGACATTTTAAGTGTGTGTGTGTATGTGTGTGTGTGTGTGTGTGTACGTGTGTGTGTGCGTGCGTGCGTGTGCGATTATGTGTTCCCGGTCTGGTGGAGGGGGAACGCATACAGGGGGCCAACAGAACGCAGCCCTCATTAGTACAGCTGCGCTAAAAAACCCTGGGTGACCTTGAGCCGGGGGTCGTGCACACAAGCCTGTAGCTACGCTTTCGTCGTGGGCATCCTCTCACCTTGAGCACGGTGATGTTCCAGGCGTAGCTCTCCATGGCCTTCTGGAGCTTCCGGCCCTTCAGACCCTCCTTGGCCCCGATACGGTGCAGGTCCTCGTGGAAGTCCAGCCCTGGACGAAGGCAGACAGACACAGAGAGGATTGAACGGGTTCGTCGTTCACGCCCTGGCGCTCCCTGCTGATGCAGGAGAACGATCGGACGCAGTGATTGTGTCTCCTCGGCCCTGATTGGTCAGGGGCGGAGCCCTGTAAGGCTGCCCCCCCGCCCGGCTGTCCAGCTCTGCCCCCGAGTGAGTCTGGACTCTCAACCCCCCCCCCCCCCCTTCCATCTCCTCCTCTGATCCAACCCTCCCCTTCCATCTCCTCCTCTGATCCAACCCTCCCCTTCCATCTCCTCCTCTGATCCAGGATCAGTGTGTTCCTGTTAAAGTGTGCCACCCTGTTCCTGTCGAAAACCTGACCCCTTTTCCTCTCTCTCTAAACTCCCAGAACCACCTGGTTCTGCACACACACACACACACACACACACACACACACACACACACACCCTAACGCATGCACACACACACACGTTAACACACACACAGCCACAGTTCAGAGCACCCCAGGCTTGAAAGACGATATAAGGGGAACAAGAGAAGGTTATTACTGGCCAATCAGCTGGCCCTCCTTCATAGCAGCGTTGTAAGTGGGGCAGGGAGGTGTGAATAGTGATACGATCAGCGCAATAATAAAGGTGAGCAGCACCAAGGGTTCGACCAGAGGTCCTTCCTCTCTCCTTCCTTTAGATTCACTCAGTTCATGGTGAGTATATGATGACCCCTGGGACTGGAACTGACCTAATACTAAGACAATAGCTGTGTTCGGAATCGCTCCCTATTCACTATATAGTGCACTATATAGGGCATCAGCCATTTTGTTTGTAGTGTGTTGTAGTGTGGAATTTTCGTTCCCTATATAGTCCACCATTTATTACCCACAATTCACCTTGATTTGCAGGGAACAGTGCATGTAGCCTACATTTTCTCCGCTCCCTAGGTAGTTCACTACATGGTGAACCCCATATAGGGAACAGGGATTGAGGGAACGAGGGACTGAGGGAACGAGGGAGCGATTCCGAACACAGCTTATGTCTCTATAGTGTAACTGTACGGTCCAAGGAGCTCACATACCTTGAACTTCAGTGCAGCCCATTCATTTATTCATTCATTCATTCATTCATTCATTCATTCATTCATTCATTCATTCCTCTCAGAACGACATTTAGAGATGGCCGACGAGTGATGGGATGAACTGAGGGCATGTGGGGTGTACCTGTTCTCCCCCACCTGCTATAAAAACCCCTCTACTCTTTCTTTAGTACGTCCAAATACGTGCGTTAGTGTGGGACGCCCTCGTGTTGGATGTCCGTGTGTTGGCTCCCACAGCAACAGTTTGCTGACTGGCAGCTCCTGGCTTTCTCTGGTCTGGTCTCACTCAGTCTTGGTATCTCCCCATACAGATGCGTTTTTGTACGGCAGCATGCTGGTTCTGCTGTAACACCCCTGGTGACTGATTCTGATGTGTTCAGAGCCATTTCACTACTACTGGAACACTAGGGCTGGGTATCGAGTCGAATTTCAAGAATCGATTCGATTCCGATTCACAAGGTTCAGAATCGATTATCACGATTCAATTCGATTCGATTCAATATCGATTCGGTTAGTGTTACTAAAACCAGTTTTTTAGCTGTAACCTTAATTACATGACTGCCAAGTTATGCAACACATCAATACTAGGACTGGGTATCGATACTGATTTCCAAAAATGAATGAATGAATGAATCATTGAATGAATGAATGAACTATTCATTCCTTAATTTATTCATTCATTCATTAAAGAAAAGATCGATTTTGGGATTCATGAATCGATTCTTTTTTTTTCTTTTTCAATTTTATTTGGAAGGGACCATGTGCAATTAAAACATAAATGTAAAAACATTTGATGCATCGCACCAGAGTTAGCCTTAGGCTAATTTGCATCTGCAGTCCCTGTAAACAGGTAACAGATAAAAACAACAAACATAATAAGTAAAACAAAGTACAATACAGATGACAGCATTACATTAAGACACTCACTCTTTCACATTCATCAGTCTGATTCTGAATCATTTGATTCAGAATCGATTCAGAATCGATTAATCGATTTTTTAAATCCAGCCCTATGGAACACCTCTGCTACCATCACATTACTGCTGAACCCCAGAACTAGTGAACTCCCCCTAATGTCTGCCGAACCTCTGCAGGATATACAGACTTGTGTGAACATGGTGTTTTTTTTTTACAGCTCACTTTTCTGGCCCCCGCGTAAAACTGTTTTTTTGCTTCCCTCTGGAATATGTAGGGGTGGGACCTATGCCCACCCCCCCCCCCCCCCATTGCTCTCTGTAAAGCACATTGTGTTGCCTCTGTGTATGAAATGCGCTATATAAATAAAGTTTGATTTGATTTGGGTTGGTGGGGGGACAGGTGAACATGGTGGGCTGGTGGGGTGACAAGTGACAGGTGAACATGGGGTGTTGGTGGGGTGACAGGTGAACATGGTGAGCTGGTGGGGTGACAGGTGAACATGGTGTGCTGGTGGGGTGACAGGTGAACATGTTGGGGTGACAGGTGAACATGGTGTGCTGGTGGGGGGACAGGTGAACATGTTGGGGTGACAGGTGAACATGGTGGGCTGGTGGGGTGACAGGTGAACATGGTGTGCTGGTGGGGGGACAGGTGAACATGTTGGGCTGGTGGGGTGACAGGTGAACATGTTGGGGTGACAGTTGAACATGGTGTGCTGGTGGGGGGACAGGTGAACATGGTGGGCTGGTGGGGTGACAGGAGAACATGTTGGGGTGACACTTGAACATGGTGGGCTGGTGGGGTGACAGGTGAACATGGTGGGGTGGGTGGGGTGACAGGTGAACATGGTGTGCTGGTGGTGTGCTGAGTGCGGAGGTGGATGAGTTCTGGTGACGGGGGGGAGACAGACACTCGAACACACCGGTAGCTGCTGGAAATTAAATGATCTTGAGGGAAGTCATCACACAGCCTCCTGGAGCATTTAATTCCCTGGTAATTAAACATTTCCCTCCTCTCCACGGCACTCTTACTGTCACTTTAACGTCTATGAAATTGGAGTGAACAACATGCAGCCCCATGGCTTACTGAGGCTGGAGCTCAGGCTTTGATTCATGTGAGAGGGAGAGGGAGAGAGAGAGAGGAGAGAGAGGGGGGGGAGAGAGAGAGAGGGGGAGAGAGAGGAAGGAGAGAGAGGAGAGAGAGAGGAGAGAGAGAGGAGAGAGAGAGGGGGAGAGAGAGAGAGGGGGAGAGAGAGGGGGGAGAGAGAGGAGAGAGAGAGGGAGGGAGAGAGAGGAGGGAGAGAGGAGAGAGAGAGAGGGGGGAGAGAGAGAGAGAACGAGAGACAGAGAGAGAGAAAATAGTTTTGCGTCCACTGTTTACTCCCTGCATGTCATTAAGATTGTTAGGCAATTATGATGGAGAGAGAGAGAGGGAGAGAGTGAGAGAGAGGGAGAGAGGGGGGGGGGGAGAGAGAGAGTTCTGCAAATCCATTCTCCAAATGCAACAAAATACCCCAAACAACACAGGCAGAGCACAATACCTATGGGCAGAAATATGTGTCACTAGAAACCAAATTTGAATTATTGATATGTTTTGCCTCAGCTGCCATTCCCTCTTGTATTTCCCAATATTCTGATCTGAATCTTCTTCTTCCTAGGAAGTCTGACTTCCCACGCATGAAAAATCACCAAACTTTGCACACAGGTCCAGTCCTTCGCCAAGTCCTCAACTGGCATTGTGGGTTTCCTGATGGTGGCGCTACGGCAACCGTCTACATTTTAAAACTTAAAAAAATCATAATAAATCAGCCGTACTGTATGTGCTATCACTTTGCAACTACCACCAAAACGTAGGCCCAAGTGAGCCGAGACTTCCAGATGCTTCAAGATGGCAGGAATTATGAAGTGAGAGACGCGGCTCCCTAGGAGAACAGAATGCACCCACTGCTTACAAAAAGAGGTGGAAACCCAGCTTCACTTTTTAACTACCTGCCAACAGAACCATGACATTATTTTTAACTACCTGCCAACTGCGCCGATACATATTTTTAACTATCTGCCAACTGTAGATAAGACATCATAGACACATACTTCCCAAAGATTACAAACACCCCAAAAGATTTTGAAAACATGACTACCTTAATAATAAAAAACTTCCATATCTGCTGGGTACTTTTTGCTTTGACAATGTAAACAAACTTTTCCCATGTAAATAAAGACTTTGAGTTGAGTTGACAGGAGAGAGAGGAGAGAGAGACAGGAGCTGAGAGAGAGAGAGACAGGAGAAGAGAGAGGAGAGAGAGACAGGAGCTGAGAGAGAGAGAGAGAAAGGAGAAGAGAGAGGAGAGAGAGACAGGAGCTGAGAGAGAGGAGAGAGAGACAGGAGCTGAGAGAGAGAGACAGGAGAAGAGAGAGAGGAGAGAGAGACAGGAGCTGAGAGAGAGGAGAGAGAGAGAGGAGCTGAGAGAGAGGAGAGAGAGACAGGAGCTGAGAGAGGAGAGAGACAGGAGAAGAGAGAAAGGAGAGAGAGACAGGAGTTT
>NC_140247.1:9249019-9269019 GCF_949987555.1 Borostomias antarcticus | reverse complement strand
AGAGTGGCGGCGGTATTTGGGAATCCGTCCACACACTCGGCAGTGTGGGAAAGGCCGCCTCCCCCTCCGGCTGGTCCTCCGGCCTGGGAGAAAGACTCTCTTCTCCCCCCCGGAGGACGTGCTGTCATGGAGGGGCCCGCCAACCTTCCCGGAGGCAGAGAGGCCGGGAGGGGAGGCCAGAGAGGCCGGGAGGGGAGGCCAGAGAGGAGGGGGGTTGGGGGGCGCTTGCCAGGCATCTGTATGCGCGGCGTCAGCCGTGAGCAGCCGGCATGGCGAGACCAGCCACGGAGAGACCAGTCACAGAGAGACCAGCCACAGAGAGACCAGCCACGGAGAGACCAGTCACAGAGAGACCGTTCCACTAGAGAGGAGACAGGAGAGACCGTTCCACTAGAGAGCAGACAGGAGAGAGGGGCTATGCGTTCGCAGCACCGACTGGTGCATGGTGTCTGTGTGTGTGTGTGTGTGTGTGTCCAGCACGTGTTCGGCCTGTGAAACCCACACTTTGAGGATCTACAAATCCAGTTTGCAGAGCTACAAATCCAAATTAGAGGCGGGTGTTTTTAATTAACTCCCCCCCCCCCCCCCCCCCCAACCTCACCCATCAACATTCCCCAAATGAGAACTGCATGTCTGGTTACACTGCTGTTCTTGTCCCCCCCCCCGTCCCCCCCCCGTCCCCGGACCAGAGTGTGGAGCTGGAGTGAAGGAGGCGGGGCCGATACTGGCACGCTCGCCCAAACGGCCGTGCCTTGCCTCCTAGCTGAACCCCACCCCAACACCCACTGGGGGGGCTACTGCTCGACCCCCTGCTCGACCCCCATGGACCTCCCGCTAAAAGAAGAATCAAACAAACACAGCGCTGCTCTCTGCTCAGTCCGCCGGTAACGGCCGCCTCGCCCCTAGCCCCCACCCCGGATACGCCGGCTCTCCCGCCTGTTGTTGTTCAGAGTTGACCGCCGGTCAGCGAGTGCAGTCGGAAGAAAATCCCTCTCCGAGCTTAGTGAAATAAAGCGTGACTTCCATTAATCCCCATTCAATGCACATGAGCACTGTGCGTGCGTCTGTGACAGAGTGCATTATGGGTCGATTCTATGCGCCAAGAGCGATTATGCGTGAGCACGCGTCGGATGTGTGCGCACGCTGGCGTGAACGTGTGCACGCCCGGGCTTCTTAATGCTCTCGCTCATAATTGTACACCCCGTAGAGAGTGAGCGCTGCTTTGTGGAGGAGGTGGAAGTCTGTTCCCTCCTTTCTTCTCTCTGGCGTGTTAGTCTCGGGGGCGGGCGCCGTGCCGAAGCTGATCCCCGCGGGGGGGCCGGAAGCCGTCACAACAGGTGGTCCTAGTAGAATGGACAAGACAGGCGCTCTGGAGACTAGCCAAGCCAGAGCCAAATAATCTGCAGGAACCAGACCTACAAAACATTCACAACAAAACCCACGTCCATCTAATTAAAAACCTGTTTAAAATAACACATGTCCATGCATATATCAAATCTTCTCATCTTTGTACTTGTACTATATGAATGTACTTGTATCATTGCGACACTCATATGCCTCATATTCTAGAATGATTCCATTCTTAAACTATTATTACTATTGAGAATGAATCGTCAGTACAGAACACATTAATGTGTCAGAGATAACACATGGCTTGTCTGAGCTTTATTTCCAGGCTCGATAAGATTGATTTTATTCCAACTCGATCGTAGTTGGGATGTGTTAGCCTGGACTGACTCACAGTCACTGGCTCCACAACAAACCTTACCGAGGCCTGTTTAATCACACACCCTGACTCACATGCAAGCTAAGCCTCAAGGATTTCAGATTCTCTCAAGTATCTGTCATTAATCTTGTCTTCTTCAAAACAGATTGTGAAAACCACAAAAACACTTTTGTTAAGCCACCAAATATGGACAATGTGTCTTTTGTTTCCTTCTTGCACAAGGAACATCTGACCCAGTGCTAAGACAAACTGTCTATACTATATCGGCTGACTTCTCTGAAAAGGCTCGTCCCCATATCATACCCGCTAAGACTATAATTTAACAACATAACTACAACTCAAAATTATCGCCTCAATTTCACTTCTCGAACACAATAACCGTCTGTATCAGGAACCAAGGATGAAGCAAGGTCAGCATCCTCATTATGAATTTCCCACAAGAGAGGAATGTATGAGAGGGTGCCCCTCAGCGTCTTAAACACTCCCCCTTCTTGTCTGGTTGCGTCTGGCCTTTCCCTTGTCATGTTGTTACTGTAAGTGAAGGGTAAAGCTAAACCCAGGTCTTGCTAGCACAGCTCTCCACCAAGCTTCCCGGCTCTGAGGATCGACTGATAGGTCTGGCTGCGCGTCTGCAGGAACAGACAGGATTATCGACCAGGGGCTGTAATCAAAAGTGGATTAAGTTGGTATTAGGTATCTAGGAGCTAAAAGAACCGGGCTAAAAAAAAGTACAAGTAAAAAGAAAGTAGCTAGACTGAATTATCTATTTTCATTGAAAAAAACTCAAGACCATACTGGCCTACTACTGCCCTTAACTCACTTTCTGAATCTCTTGATGTCACTGTCTTTACTCCCTTGTTTAGTAAATGGAGAGACGTCGTGGTACAAATTGCAGCCAAGTGAATCATGCTGAGTATTGCCACAAGGTGACCTACCAAATGCCAACTTAGTAAAGTCCAACATTCAGACGTATATGTGGTACTTTGAGGGCGTCCAAATTCTCAGGCCGTGTGGTTCCAAACCACCTGTGCTACACACACTTCAGTTTTCCTCAGTTAAAAACCTTATGAACCTTTCACCTTTCAAAACATATTTGCGTTGCCGTTGAATTAAATCGTCACATAACATTGTGGTGAAAGGCTATTCATTAAGGGAGGAAATCCTTCCCCCATCACGAAAATGAGCTATTGTGTTGAAGGCAGCTACTGAGTCTGGAGATTCACTAAGAGGAGATTTAAATTCAGCCTGATCCGTTTTTCTGAATAAAAAGCAGAGGAAATGACTGCCAGTTTCCGATTATACTCAATAAGATGACTGGTTTAAAACGCCTATGAAACAACATGAGCTGATAAGCTA
Source organism: Borostomias antarcticus (assembly GCF_949987555.1). NCBI lineage: Eukaryota > Metazoa > Chordata > Actinopteri > Stomiiformes > Stomiidae > Borostomias > Borostomias antarcticus. Next base: position 9,265,937 of record NC_140247.1, on the reverse strand, counting down.
ATCAGTCCTGAGAGTATGCGAGGAGCTACAAAGAGAGAGAAAAGAAAAAGGTGTGAGGGAAAATAGACAGGAAAGGCAAATTATATGAAGGAAACAATAAACAAAAGACAGCGAAGACTGTAAATCTAATAATGGAGCTGATGCTTTATTTTTCTACTTTTTAATTATCTTCCCTCAACTGCGGCTGCTCTTTTACTGATGAATCAAACCCAAGGCTGGGGTAAACCAAGCGTGGTTGATGAAGCTAAGGAGGCCATAACCCAACAGGGGTATAAAGCCCTGTCAACAGAAAATGGTTTTACATCAGACAGTCTCCTCATAAACGTTCTGAGTATACACCCAGAATAGATTATTTTGTTAAATCTGTCACCCAGACAACCGTCCACCAGTCCAAACCAGACAGCTGATGATATTCAAAGTACATAGGCCACGCAGTAAAAAGCTAGCTTTCCATTCCCATCACATGGCTGGTCGCGCAGGAGCCAAGCTTGACATCCTTCACAACAACATAAAATGACATGGTACAGTTTGACAGAAAAAAAGGTTTTCTCATGTCGAACAGTCGGTAAAAAAGAACTAACAGAGCATGAATGGCTGAATGATCATTGGGGAGTTGAACGCAACAGTTCAGAGAGCCTAGCAACACAGCCTTCCCCCCCTCAGGAATTCACCCTCCCTCCATAATCATTATACTAATCGCAAACCTCTTAATTGCACGGCTTTACCGGCGGTGTCCTTTTATTACTATTCTATTACAGCGTGTAAATAGAACACAATTAGTGACATGGTTCTATCCAAAGCAGCAGAGCTGAGCGGAGTCACATCTTCGTGTTTTTGTTCCTATTCACCGAGGAGCAAAGCAGACGCCAGTCTACCTACGAACTTCTTCACCGTTTTCCCCTTGCTTACTCGCTCCGAAGTGGGGTTCTTTTATCACTCATGAAAGCTCATCGGTTCTATCCAGACCATTTCCCCCAATAGTGAAATACAAGCTGAAAGAAACTCTGAAAAGAACAGCAGAACATCTCTAAACCATCCAGTGTTATGTCAGATACGAACGCGATGGAAAAACTATACAAGCGAAAACGAATATGATGAAGGCGCTCGCGCCCTTACCTGCACGTTCTCGCGGAGGTCCGTGGCCTCCCTCAGGGGCTGCGTGGAGGCCCTGAACAGCTCGTCCACCACCTTGATGCCCGTGGTCTTCGTGGAGGTATATTCCCTGGCTTTTCTGCCCTTCCTCACAGACAGGCCCCTCTTGTGGGCCTTGCCCCCACCCCGACGGTTGGTAATGGCCACGTGGACGAACAGGGTGGTGTTGGGGAGAAACTCTCCGGTCAGTGACTGCAGGGGGAGGTGTCTGTAGCCTGGCTGGAGACACTCGAAGGGGATGGTGTACTGGCCTATGAACTCGTCTCCTATGTAGTCGTCATCCAGCACCACAAAGCGCAGGGCGGCGAGCTCGGGCAGGTTGATCTGGAACTCGAAGCTCTCGTCGAAGATTGGGTTGTCGCCGTTCTGGGACACGGTCTTGGTCCGCTGTTCGGCGCAGTCGGCCGGGATTCCGTGCACCTCCACGTAGATGTAGGGCTCCACCACGTCCCCCTTGGCGGCAGAGCCCCGTGGCTTGGGCAGGTTCTGCCCGCTGATCACCTTGATGTGGAGGAGCTGTGCCGACACGCCCGGCAGGGACTCCCTGGCGTTGGCGCTGAAGTAGGACACCTCCTCTCTCATGATCGCCGGCCGCAGCACGTAGCCGCAGTTCCCGTTCTGTCGGAACCAGCCCAGGTTGAGGTCCATCATCAGGCCCGGCGTCTGGTAGTTCATGGCCACGATCTGGCAGCCGCACTTCCAGAAGTCCTGGGGGTTCATGTTGCTGGCGTCGATACGCATGGGCGTGGGGTAAACCCTGGAGAGGAACCGCTTGTTGTAGCACACAAAGTCCTCCGGGAACTCGTTAGAGAAGCGGGTGGCGTCCACCTCGTTAAAGGAGCACATTTCCCAGTATTTCTGGTCCCTCTTGGAGATCTCGAAATCCCTAAACTGTATGGACCTGCACAGGGAGACCAGGTCGGACAGTTCCTTGCACAGCCTCAGCCTTTTGAAGCCCAGGCCGTTGAGCTGGTCCTTATCGTCCACCCCGACCCTCCGGGACATCTCCAGGCCCTCTTCCTCGTCGGTCACCTCCCCCTCGGAGTCAGGGCAGCTGGGGGGCAGACGCTTACCCTTCAGGAGAATTTTGCCCCTGAGTTTCTCCGGGGAGGGCAGGTAGTGCTCCTCTGTGCTCGGGGGCTCCACGTACAACTTGTCCCCCAGGATCTTCTTGATGTGCTGGGCCATAACCCTCTGTTGGGGGACGCAGCAGTGGGTCACCAGACAAAGGATCAGGGGGTATTCGGAGCTCTCGAAGGCGTACTGGTTGATGATGTCCAAGACCTTGGAGAGGGCGAGCTGGGACGCCACGGAGCTACCGACGTACACCACCGGCTCGTTGTCCGGGCCGTCCCACGCTATGACCTCCAGGCTGCGGCAGCCCATCCTCAGCGCCCGGACGTAGCTGCTGATGTCGGATGAGCCCCAGAAGTGGTCCTCCAACAGGGAGGCGCTGTGCGAGGAGTTGATGTAGTAGTGGGAGAGCGGCTGGCTCATGTCCTGGCACACGCGCTTGTGCTGCGGGTCGAAGATGTGACACTCGGAGGAGAGGAGGTAGTGCGTGAAGCCGTCGATGGAGAGGTAGCCCCGTTCCCGGCCCTCGGCCGAGGGCTCGTACTTCTGGACCACGTCCCGGCACATGTCCTCCGTCACCCCCTCCGCGCCCTGTTCCACCTCCACGAACAACATCAGGTCCTTGCTGTCCAGGTACTCCTTGTTGCTGGAGAACTGCACCAGCAGGAAGAAGATCTCCGGCCGCGTGCACAGCTCGCAGTAGGCCTCGACAAAGGTGTCCATGTTGATGTCTTCGCCGTACTGGTCCTTGGCCTTCTGGAGCTCCTTGAACTTGAGCTCTATCCTGGACTCCTTCATGCCAGGGTTCAGACCCTTGATGATCTGGGTGGCCCTGAACAGGTCGATGTGGCCGTCCTTCTCCATGTCGGCCAGCTCGAACACCGAGCCGATCCAGGAGGTGCGCAGGCTGGGCTGGTTGGGCTCTGCCGCGTCCACCGCGTGCCTCCCGTAGGAGACCAGGTACCTCAGGCCCATCACCCAGGTGCTGACCACATCTGCCGTGCTGGCCACGAGGTCCAGGGACTCATAGTTGTCCCCGTAGATGATTGAGAAGGCGCACTCTTCGGGGAACTGGTCCGACAGGCCGTTGCTGCGCAGGACGGGGGTCTTCTTCCCCAGGCGGACCTCCTTGATGCTCTTGATCTCCAGCTTGGCCTTCTCCGAGTCCTTCTTGGACGGCTCCCAGCGCAGCCAGCGCATGTCGGGGTCCAGCAGGAAGTAACGGTTGTACATGCGGGAGTTGGAGCGCACCTTCTTCATCTCGCAGCCCTCCATCATGAAGGCCATGCAGGCGGCGGTGCTGTTGATCTTCCGGTCGCTGGGCATGGAGCTGAAGGACACGGTCTTCTTCCTCACCTGCCGCTGCTTGGAGCCGTCCTGTAGATGGAGACAAGACAGAAAGAGGGAGAAAGAAAACCGATTGAGAATATTCCAGAAATCAGAACACAAATGATCAAATCCAGGTCTCCCGCTTGCAGAGATTAGACCATGAGGACATTCTTGTGGTCTGAAAAGTGACAAGTTCAAAGGGCTACCTTATCAAGAGAGCATAGTTCCAAACCACATCTGCTACACACACACACAGACACACACACACAGACACACAACAGATTCATGGCTATCTGAACTGCCATTACATAAGCTGGAGCGTAAAAAATGATCAGCACTCCATTCATCGCAAACAAGACTTTGCACCTAGATTGATGTGTAGACCCTAGACAGTGGGTCTTAAATCTAAACGCAGACTGTCCCTGCGCTGGCAGGTAAAGATGGGGGGGGGGGGGGCGTTGATTTACCTCTCAGTGGGCCGTACCGAAACCCCACCGCTCTGACAAACCGCATTAACTACCTGCCATCAAATCCACCATAATCAACCACTCATCAGTCATTTGGTTTTCATATGCCTCCCTCTGACCCGAAACCCTCCTCACACACACACCCCTCCCCCGACGACCCCCTGGGGGCGTAGTCATTAGACGGGACGGGGCGCCGGATGCGCCCCCCCGCTGTGCCTGCTCCGCGCTCTGACACATGACGGCTCGCTCGACAACAACACACCATGTTCTAAATAGATTCAAAGGACTCCATTGTACTGATTTAGACTTACCGACCGTTATAGACAAGAGCTGTTAAGATACTCGGATGCGAGTTTTAAAACAGGTTCTCTCTCACGTTGTCTCATTATTCAAATCTCAAGTTTACATTGCTTAACTTGGTGTGAAGGCAGAGCATCACCAACTGTTTCCCTCAAAGACAAATGGTAATATACAGTAATGAATGCCATATGAGGCCTGGATCATTTTAAGAGAGCAGCATTCAGTGTAATGATAGGGCATTGGACGGTGGATACCATTGGATGCCATTTCAGCTTGGCTGAGGTTTCAACAGTTTCTTTTCTCAACACAGCCGCGGGCCTGGCAAACAATGTTACAACTGACTGCACCTTTTGAATACAAATGGTACTCGTTAAATATGTATATGGGCAACTCCATAGTAAGACACTGTTGGCTAAGCGAACCAGAGAGAAAGAGAAAGGGTAGAGAGAAAGAGAGAGAGAAAGGGGGAGAGAGAGAGAGAGAGAGATAGAGAGAGAGAGAGAGGGAGAGAGAGAGGGAGAGAGAGAGATCGGAACCAGAATTTGGTTATTTGCAAAGTACATTTTCACATACGGTACTAGGAATTTGACTCAGACCCTGGACACTGGCCTGATGGCTATATTTGGGGGTCCTGGTAATCCTGAGTAGAGCCTGCCTCAGAGTGCAGACACACCCCTGATCGGGGTCCTGGTAATCCTGAGTAGAGCCTGCCTCAGAGTGCAGACACACCCCTGACCGGGGTCCTGGTAATCCTGAGTAGAGCCTGCCTAAGAGACACATCCCTGATGGGGGTCCTGGTAATCCTGAGTACAGCCTGCCTCAGAGACACATCCCTGATCGGGGTCCTGGTAATCCTGAGTAGAGCCTGCCTCAGAGTGCAGACACACCCCTGATCGGGAGATCAAGAATCAGTCGTCACTCAGAGACGGAATTGAGATGTTCTCACCCCCCAAAAAAGATAAAGTAGACATTTTATTTTTAAGAGGGTTTTGTGAGAGAACTCTAACATCAGTCCGATAACGCCGGCACCGAGAAGGGTTAGGGTTAGAGACACACTGAGTGGGAACTCCGAATCACCGGCAGACTTAATCGAAATCTTTCCTTTGTGTTAAAAACTCTTGACTGTGTGTTGCCGGGGGTGGAGGGGGGGGGGTCGGGTCGGGGGTCCTGAGGTGATAGAGGAGGGTGTGTGTGTCGTGTCCCCCCCCCCCCCCCCTGAGGACAACAGCTGCCTGTACAGGCCTGATGGATCCTCTCGGAGCGTGGTTCGGCCACGGCCCCAGAGAAGCGCCCCGGGGCCATCCATCTCCCACCTGACAGGCCGGAGCAGATGACGCCCGACGTGACACCACGATTAATGAGCGCCGCTTGACACGAAGCCTGCGAAAACACGGAATCATCGCTCTCCTGCTTTGCCCTTGTTCAGTGACCTCCGTGTCGTTTTCCTACATACCTGTACAAGCACGGCTCATCCTCGCATACATTCATAACTCCTCAACAGGATTACCAGATATTTTGAATATTGTATGGAACATAAAGCCTGAAAAAAAACGAAAAGGCATCATCTCTGGAAGAAAAGTAAAAAAAATAAAAAAAAAATTGGTTGGTCGGTTATGGACTCTGCAGTCTCTCAGAACCAGATGAATAACTACAGGGCCTGGACCACCCAGAACCGAGGATGGCACAGCTGGTGGTAAATGACAGCCCGGAGTGGCCAACAGCGCGGGCCTGTCAGCGCCACCGGGTCACACCGTGGGGACAGTACCAGGGGGGCAATAAAAAATAAAGGTGAGTGTTTATTCAACCCCCTTTCCAAGAAACTCTACGCATTTATATCCAGTTGCTTTGAGAGTCGGTGCCAGGAATGGCCAGAGCCAGGAATCACCATGGCATAGTAAAAACATGGAGCACATCCAGGACAAAATCAACCATATTGGTTCAGCTGGGGGGGCAATGAGCTCTACCGCCCTACCAGAACGGGGCTATGCCGACCACTTCACACACAGAGAGAGAGAGAGAGAGAGAATGTGTGTGTGTGTGTGTTTGTGAGAGAGACAGACAGAGTGAGTTAGAGAGAGTGTGTGTTAGAGAGAGTGTGTGTGTTTGTGTGTGAGAGAGAGACAGATAGACAGAGAGTGAGGAAGAGAGAGTGTGTGTGAGAGAGAGAGAGAGAGAGAGAGAGAGAGAGTGGAATTACATACCACCGCATCATCACACACCCTGCACAGCCCCCCCCTCCGCTCCCCCCCCCCCCCCCCCCCCCCCAGTGCCCACATCGATGGGGCTGGAGGCCACAATTATGATCTCTCGTTTCACCCCCCTCCCGCACTCTTTAATCTCGCCATCTTCCCGGTACCCGCCCCTCTTCTCTGCTCCACACATGAGAGGAAACCGGAGGCGCCCACTCAAGACGGCGGTCGCGGGGGCTATTTCAAACCCCGGAACCCGAAACGAGGCGCGCTGCTCCTCTCCTCTCCTCTCCTTCCCCCTCCTCCCAGGGGCTAATTTCGGTGTGGGGCGGAGAAGAGGAGAGGCCGGCTGGTCGACCAAAAGGCCAACGCTGTGGGAAAGTGTGATGAAAGCTCCCCGGGAAGCAAAGCAGATCCCGGAGGGAGGGTGGGAGGAAGGGAGGGAGGGATGGCGGCGTCGAGGGGGAGGGCGGCGGACAGGCCTGATCGTTTCCAGGCCTCCTTCGGGGGAAGCGGCGTCATTGCGGAAGGTCGAAGGTCGCACGGCTAATCTCGCGTCTCATTATCGGACCCCCGCCACGGCGTTCTAATTAGCCGGGGCCCCACGGCAGGATGACAAGCTGTTGCTTTCTCTCTCTCTCTCTCTCTCTCACACACACACTAGGGCTGTCAAAAGTGCCATGAAATTGAGTTAGAATATATTTGAATTCATTTAGTAGAGTTCAAACGATATTCGAATTTATATGTTTGTTTTTTTTAAAGGTTTTTCATGAATATAATAGCCTAATAAAATAACCCTTGACTGTAATATTGTACTGTGAACACTGTTACCCCTCGCTGTGTTTTTTTGACAGTGCAGGAAATTAATGTTTCGTGCATGAACACGATTCGCTGCATAATTTTTGATAAATTATATATTATTTATAAATATTACAATATTCGAACTCTCAAATTTAGGTTCGAGCTTATTTTAAAAAAAAGATATTCGATTTTTTTTCGAACTTCGATTTTTTTTGACAGCTCTCTCTCTCTCGCCCCACTCTCTCTCTCGCCCCACCCCCTCTCTCGCCCCACCCCCTCTCTCGCCCCACCCCCTCTCTCGCCCCACCCCCCCGGCTCTTTTGTCGGTCTGTCCAACAGCTCACGTCGGTCCGTCGGTCCCGGCGGGTCAGCCCAGCTGTGGCGGCGCCGTTGCCGGGGCGACGGGGGTATTTGGGTCGGGCGTGGAGTCGAGGGCGGGGTCCTGACGGGAGAGTGATACTGATGCGGACGGGCGAGCTCGAGGTGCGCTCCGTGAAACAAACAGCCCCCCCCCCCCCCCTCTCCGTCGACCACCAGTCGCCACGCCCTACCGAGGCGGGGGTGGGGGGAAGGCAATTAGTGTGACACGACGCCCGAGGCGGCTAGTTTTACATTTCAGTAGATGATAAGGAATATGGAGCGTCGCTGGGCTGAACTCCTGACCCACAGCTCCGGGGGGGGGGGGGCGTCTGGACAGGTGGGTGAGGGGCGCACGCTCATCTCCATCCTCTGATTTCGGCTCTCAAATTCCCCAACCTGCTCGTTAGTATCCAGCCTCCAGCATCCCTCCAGACACCCCCACCCAGGAATGCACAAACGCTCGAAGGGCTGGATTCTGCCCTCCCCTTGTCTTGCGTGTGTGTGTGTGTGTGTGGAATGTCAGGAGCGTTAAGCACCCCCCAGGGCTGCCCCGTGAGCCTGACCCCTCCCAGCTGAAGGCCGGCGCGCGGAGCCGGATGAATACAAGACCTGGGACGTCCTTCCACAAGCGGAAAAACAAAACACCAACAAGTCCGTACGGTTCTACTGTATGAACGCTACGGGAACGCTCTGCTAAATCCCCCTGGAGGGGGGGTGGACACTAGGGTTGCAAATTCTAGGCACGTCTCTGAATTGATCATTGGTAATGTTAACGATCAATTAATCGATTAATTGTAATTAAAATACCCAAATTTCCAAACAATACCAAACACGTTTTTTTTCTCAATCAACGCTTTATTATGGACGGACTGGGTTATTTTTCTCTGCCTGCTGCGCGTCACAACTCCTCCTCGCAAACACTGAGCCGATGGTGGGTTTGCTGCCGGTGAGACGAGGAGGAGAGACGATTTAGTGAACATCCTTCGAGTGATAGAGCATTGCCTCATTTGTCAAAATACGCCGCTGTTGATTTCTCTGCGTTTGTCTCGCGATGGCCGATCCAGCTCTGGTCCGCTCTGGTCCGTAGACCGCCGGTAGACCGTGACTGAGCCACAGCGCCGTTGGGGGGGGGGGGGGGGGGGGGAGGGATGACGTCCTCTTTCCTGTGATGAGTCACTGGGGGGGGGGGGGAGCAGACGAGGGGATCGGAGCATGAAAGCCCCACGGACAGAGACACCCAGACGACAAGGCACGGCTACGCTTCACAGGCCAGAACACAGGCAGACAGGATGAGACAGAACGACAGACAGACAGACAAAGACAGACAGACAGACGAGACGGATAGAGTGAGGTAGGCAGAAACAGAGATGGACAGAGAAGACGCCAGGCAGGGAGGCAGACAGAGAGACAGGTAGAGAGACAGATACCAGACAGAGAGACAGGTAGAGAGACAGATACCAGACAGAGAGACAGGCAGAGAGACAGATACCAGACAGAGAGACAGACACCAGGCAAGAAGGCAGACAGGCAGGCAGAGAGACAGACACCAAGAGAGAGAGAGAGAGACAGACACAGAGAGAGAGAGAGACAAACAGAGAGACAGACACCAAGAGAGAGAGAGAGAGACAGACACAGAGAGAGAGACACAGAGAGAGAGAGAGACAAACAGAGAGACTTGCCCAGAGCCGTCGCCTCTTTCACAACTGTTCCTCTAATCTTTCACATGACGGCCACACCCTGCTACACACTAACACACCTCTCTCTCTCCCTGCACCTCTCAACCACACCCTGCTACACCCTAACACACCTCACTCTCTCCCTGCACCTCTCAACCACACCCTGCTACACCCTAACACACCTCACTCTCTCCCTGCACCTCTCAACCACACCCTGCTACACACTAACACACCTCACTCTCTCCCTGCACCTCTCAACCACACCCTGCTACACACTAACACACCTCTCTCTCTCCCTGCACCTCTCAACCACACCCTGCTACACCCTAACACACCTCACTCTCTCCCTGCACCTCTCAACCACACCCTGCTACACCCTAACACACCTCCCTCTCTCCCTGCACCTCTCAACCACACCCTGCTACACCCTAACACACCTCCCTCTCTCCCTGCACCTCTCAACCACACCCTGCTACACCCTAACACACCTCACTCTCTCCCTGCACCTCTCAACCACACCCTGCTACACCCTAACACACCTCACTCTCTCCCTGCACCTCTCAACCACACCCTGCTACACCCTAACACACCTCACTCTCTCCCTGCACCTCTCAACCACACCCTGCTACACCCTAACACACCTCACTGTCTCGGTGAGGGGGCTAGAGAAAACTACACACAAGTGGGCATTATTGTGTGTGTGTGTGTGTGTGTGTGTGTGTGTGCGCGTGTGAGAGTCTGTGTCTATTTGCGCAGTGGAGTTTGTGAATGTGCCCAATTATCCAGCCAGATCAGTAGAACCTGTGATGTTCTTTCAGTCTTGCGTTTACCCAGGAACCTTCAACACAAAATGCAAACAATGCACTCATTACCAGACCACTGAGTCACTCAATTCCATTGACCTGCAACGCCAATGCATAACAGGAGAGAATTATGGCCTCTTCTAAATTTGTCAGTTACAACAATAGCCTGTGTGAAAGGCACATTTATATTTTTTACTATCCATCATGAAATATCAATACATGGCAGCGCATTGGCAGTGGAGGGGGGTGGAGGGGGGCGGGGCGGCCATCAATCAGGAGCCGTCTGTGGGAGCGCGTATTCCTGGGACGAGCGTTCCCCTTCTTCGTGGTAGCTGTATTTCATCCGCCTCACTTCCCTGTTTGACTTCTTTCGAACCACCGTTTCCAAAGGGGTCAATTACATGCCATCTTAGAGCTCCCTGTGTGTGTGTGTGTGTGTGTGTGTATGTGTGCGGTGTGTGTGTGCGGTGCAGTGTGTGTGTGTGTGTGGTGTGTGTGTGTGCGCTGTGTGTGTGTGCGTGGTGTGTGTGTGTGTGGTGTGTGTGTGCGGTGTGTGTGTGCGGTGTGTGTGTATAACAGGAGAGAGAGCCCTCCGTATCAGACTGTGCAGGTCAAATTGTCGTGTTGTCCTGCTGTCCCTCACTCTTGGTCTCTCAACCCGCTGCGTGGTCTCTTGGTCTCTCCCTGTGTTGGTCTCTCAACCCGCTGCGTGGTCTCTTGGTCTCTCCCTGTGTTGGTCTCTCAACCCGCTGCGTGGTCTCTTGGTCTCTCCCTGTGTTGGTCTCTCAACCCGCTGCGTGGTCTCTTGGTCTCTCCCTGTGTTGGTCTCTCAACCCGCTGCGTGGTCTCTTGGTCTCTCCCTGTGTTGGTCTCTCAACCCGCTGCGTGGTCTCTTGGTCTCTCCCTGTGTTGGTCTCTCAACCCGCTGCGTGGTCTGTTGGTCTCTCCCTGTGTTGGTCTCTCAACCCGCTGCGTGGTCTCTTGGTCTCTCCCTCTGTTGGTCTCTCAACCCGCTGCGTGGTCTCTCTCTTGGTCTCTCCCTGTGTTGGTCTCTCAACCCGCTGCGTGGTCTCTTGGTCTCTCCCTGTGTTGGTCTCTCAACCCGCTGCGTGGTCTCTTGGTCTCTCCCTGTGTTGGTCTCTCAACCCGCTGCGTGGTCTGTTGGTCTCTCCCTGTGTTGGTCTCTCAACCCGCTGCGTGGTCTCTTGGTCTCTCCCTGTGTTGGTCTCTCAACCCGCTGCGTGGTCTCTTGGTCTCTCCCTGTGTTGGTCTCTCAACCCGCTGCGTGGTCTGTTGGTCTCTCCCTGTGTTGGTCTCTCAACCCGCTGCGTGGTCTGTTGGTCTCTCCCTGTGTTGGTCTCTCAACCCGCTGCGTGGTCTCTTGGTCTCTCCCTGTGTTGGTCTCTCAACCCGCTGCGTGGTCTCTTGGTCTCTCCCTGTGTTGGTCTCTCAACCCGCTGCGTGGTCTCTTGGTCTCTCCCTGTGTTGGTCTCTCAACCCGCTGCGTGGTCTGTTGGTCTCTCCCTGTGTTGGTCTCTCAACCCGCTGCGTGGTCTGTTGGTCTCTCCCTGTGTTGGTCTCTCAACCCGCTGCGTGGTCTGTTGGTCTCTCCCTGTGTTGGTCTCTCAACCCGCTGCGTGGTCTCTTGGTCTCTCCCTGTGTTGGTCTCTCAACCCGCTGCGTGGTCTCTTGGTCTCTCCCTGTGTTGGTCTCTCAACCCGCTGCGTGGTCTCTTGGTCTCTCCCTGTGTTGGTCTCTCAACCCGCTGCGTGGTCTCTTGGTCTCTCCCTGTGTTGGTCTCTCAACCCGCTGCGTGGTCTCTTGGTCTCTCCCTGTGTTGGTCTCTCAACCCGCTGCGTGGTCTCTTGGTCTCTCCCTGTGTTGGTCTCTCAACCCGCTGCGTGGTCTCTTGGTCTCTCCCTGTGTTGGTCTCTCAACCCGCTGCGTGGTCTCTTGGTCTCTCCCTGTGTTGGTCTCTCAACCCGCTGCGTGGTCTCTTGGTCTCTCCCTGTGTTGGTCTCTCAACCCGCTGCGTGGTCTCTTGGTCTCTCCCTGTGTTGGTCTCTCAACCCGCTGCGTGGTCTCTTGGTCTCTCCCTGGTCTCTTGGTCTCTCCCTGTGTTAGGTAACTGCTCTCATGTTCTGCACGGCTAGTTCTCTCACACCCTCTCCACACTGGCGCAGTACGGTCGACGCTTCCCAGACTAATAACGACTGAAATAATATAATAATATACACACACGGTCTAAATAATATAATAATACACACACGGTCTAATCCTCTGAGTGTGAGAGAGGGAATAATGAGTGAGCGAGGAAGAGAGAGTGATAGAGGGGAGGGAGAGAGAGAGAGAGAGAGATAGAGGAGAAGAAGAGAGAGAGTGATATAGGAGAGGGAGAGAGAGAGGATAGGAAGAGAGAGAGAGTGATAGAGGGGAGGAAGAGAGAGAGTGATAGAGAGGAAGAGAGAGAGTGAGAGGGGAGGAAGAGAGAGTGATAAAGAGGAAGAGAGAGAGTGATAAAGAGGAAGAGAGAGTGATAAAGAGGAAGAGAGAGAGTGATAAAGAGGAAGAGAGAGAGTGATAAAGAGGAAGAGAGAGTGAGAGAAGAGGAAGAGAGAGTGATAAAGAGGAAGAGAGAGAGTGATAGAGAAGAGGAAGAGAGTGATAGAGGAGAGGAAGAGAGAGAGTGATAGAGTAGAGGAAGAGAGAGAGTGATAAAGGAGAGGAAGAGAGAGAGTGATAGAGGAGAGGAAGAGAGAGAGTGATAGAGAAGAGGAAGAGAGAGAGTGACAGAGGGGCAGTTCCTATAGCTCAGCAGGTAGAGCAGCCGGCTGGGGATCCCAAGGTCCCCGGTTCGATCCCGGCTTCCACAGCGTGCCGAAGCGTCTTTGAACAAGACGCTGACATGCGGCACCTAGTACTGTCGCCTCATAGCAAGAAGGTTCCTGGGTCTTTCTATGCGGAGTTCGCATTTTCTCCCTGCATTCGCAAGGGTTGCCTCCGTAAAGAACCCAATATGAAAAAAACATGCAGGAGAACAGATCTCTAACGCCGTCAGTCCCTGACGAAGACGGACAGGAGCGCTTGGTTGGTCCCCGGGCACGTCCCAGCATGCACGCTGCCTACCATCCTAATCCGGGCTGCCCTTGGGGGAAGGACAACGAGACGGGTGAAGAGCAGAGACAAATTTCATCAGTGGGCACTTCTGTCACTGTGTGTCACATCAATGTGTGCTGTGAGATAAGAGATTGCAGGTATTTGCCTCACATTCGTCCTTCTGTCACTCGTCCTTCTGTCACTTGTCCTTCTGTCACTCGTACTGTCACTTGTACTCTGCGCTTCACTGAGCCGATTTAACGCTCGATTTTATCAGCTCCTGATACAAACAAGTGACAAACGCAGACAGACACCAGGCCTGTCAGCTTATCGTTCTGACGTTCCTAAACTCTCTGGTACCCGTCACTGCCATCCATTAATAGGGATCTTTCCCGCTAAATGTTTTCGCCCATCACAGGACATTGTTTCCACATGGCCTAGCCTGACGTTTAATCTCATCACGGCATTATCTATTCCACTCATGACTCGTGAAGGACGACATGTTTTGACACACTGGAGGTTGTGGATGAGGTTGTGGATGAGGTTGCGGATGATGTGCAAACACGCGGCTGTTTGTTCGGTTCCGTCCAGCTGACTTCTGATGGAGGACCGTTTGTTGACGCTGGAACGTCAACATCGGTGTCGTCTCTCCCGTTCCGAACCCTCGGCCGGCTTCGACGCGCGCGTCATGCGCCGCCGCCATAAAGAGATCTGACTGATCCCGGGAAACGATTAAGGAGGAGGAGTCACGCCGCGGTCCCCGGCTGCCACCTCGCAGGAAATGATCTATCGCTGGCGGGATAGTGTCTGTGATGGTGGGGGGGGGGGGGGGGGGGTGATGGGGTGGGGGGGGGGCGGGGCGTGTTGGGCTTCCACGATCCTGTTTCCTGTTGTCTCTAACAGGCGGTCTTTCTTGATCTACAGTAATACTCCTGTCAGACCAGCTCTGTTGTGATGTCATGACTGTGTGTGTGTGTGTGTGTGTGTGTGTGTGTGTGTGTGTGTGTGTGGAGGTGGAGCGTATGTTTATCAGAGGTAACAGACAGGAGGGGGGGAAGGCAGCGCTGATGAACAGGAAATGTCATCCTGCCCGTAACACACGACTGATCCTCCCATCACACAGATAACACCTGCCTCTGATCTGAGAACACACATAATAACACCTGCCTCTGATCTGAGAACACACATAATAACACCTGCCTCTGATCTGAGAACACACATAATAACACCTGCCTCTGATCTGAGAACACACATAATAACACCTGCCTCTGATCTGAGAACACACATAATAACACCTGCCTCTGATCTGAGAACACGGATAAGACCTGCCTCTGATCTGAGAACACATAAGACCTGCCTCTGATCTGAGAACACATAAGACCTGCCTCTGATCTGAGAACAGAGATAAGACCTGCCTCTGATCTGAGAACAGAGATAAGACCTGCCTCTGATCTGAGAACAGATAACACCTGCCTCTGATCTGAGAACAGAGATAAGACCTGCCTCTGATCTGAGAACAGATAACACCTGCCTCTGATCTGAGAACAGAGATAAGACCTGCCTCTGATCTGAGAACAGAGATAAGACCTGCCTCTGATCTGAGAACAGATAACACCTGCCTCTGATCTGAGAACAGAGATAAGACCTGCCTCTGATCTGAGAACACATAACACCTGCCTCTGATCTGAGAACACATAAGACCTGCCTCTGATCTGAGAACACAGATAAGACCTGCCTCTGATCTGAGAACAGAGATAAGACCTGCCTCTGATCTGAGAACAGAGATAAGACCTGCCTCTGATCTGAGAACACAGATAAGACCTGCCTCTGATCTGAGAACACAGATAAGACCTGCCTCTGATCTGAGAACAGAGATAAAGAGGGGAGTCAAAGAGGGGAGTCAAAGTGGGGAGTCAGGGTGGGGAGTCAGAGTTAGAGTGGGGAGTCAGAGAGGGGAGTCAGAGAGGGGAGTCAGAGTCGGAGTGGGGAGTCACAGAGGGGAGTCAGAGAGGGGAGTCAGGGTCGGAGTGGGGAGTCAGAGAGGGGAGTCAGAGAAGGGAGTCAAGAGTCAGAGAGGGGAGTCAAGAGTCAGAGAGGGGAGTCAGAGAAGGGAGTCAGAGTCAGAGAGGGGAGTCAGAGTCAGAGAAGAGAGTCAGAGTCAGAGAGGGGAGTCAGAGTGGGGAGTCAGAGAGGGGAGTCAGAGTGGGGAGTCAGAGAGGGGAGTCAGAGTCGGAGTGGGGAGTCGGAGCTCCAACTGCAGCTGCGTACGAAGCCTCCCTCTCCGGCTATAAATAAACGCCTCGCGGGTCGGAGCGATGGCGGCGTTCCTCTGGCGCGCCCACCGCCTCGCTCGCCCCGTCCCCCGGCATCCCGAATGCCTCGCCTGGTCCGCGGCGCCCGTCCTAACCTTGACGGCGGGGGGGGGGGGGGAGGGGGAGATGGGGTGTGCTCCCGTCACAGGAGAGCTGTACAGCTGCAATACAGTATACATCCACTCCTCCTCTCCTCTCTCCCCTACTCCCCGGCTGGGACCACGTACGTGTGTGTGTGTGTGTGTGTGTGTGTGTGTGTGTGTGTGTGTGTGTGTGTGTGTGTGTGCGCGCGGGGGGGGATAGATGTCCCGGGCGATCGTCTCGGTGCAGGTCTCTCTGCCGCTACGGCGCGGACGCGAGCGCCGTCTTTTTCGAGGTCGCCGCGAACGCCGGATTAATGTACTCTAGCTAGGGTACACGCTGTGCCGTACGTGTACCTCCATCTATTCTGGTCCCTCGCTACAGCCGAACACACACACACACACACACATACAGTAGTACCCCCCCGCTACACACAGTACGCTACACACTCCCACACACTGTGTGTGCTACATTCTCTCAGTGAGCAATGCAAGAACAGGGCTGAGATGCTATTGAGAGAGGAGGAGGAGGAGGAGGAGGAGAGGGAGAGGAGGAGGAGAGGGAGAGGAGGAGGAGGGAGAGGAGGAGGAGGGGGAGGAGGGTGTCATCTATGCCGATGACACCCAACTGGTTCTGTCATTTCCCCCTTCTGATACAGAAGTGGAGACACGCATAGCTGGGTGCTTGGCTGACATTTCGGAGTGGATGACGACACATCACCTCAAGCTCAATCTGGACAAGACTGAGCTGCTGTTCCTCCCGGGGAAGGGCTGTCCGCACCGGGACCTGGCCATCACCATTGAAGACACAGTGGTGACCCCGACTCGGACTGCGAGGAATCTGGGTGTGACCCTGGATGACCAACTGTCATTTTCCTCACATGTCACATCCGTCACACGTTCCTGCAGATTCATGCTCTACAACATCAGGAGGATTCGCCCTTTCCTCACTAATGAAACGGCGCAGGTACTCATCCAGGCCCTGGTCATCTCCCGCCTGGACTACTGCAACTCCCTCCTCGCGGGGGCACCGGCGTCAGCCATTAAACCTCTGGAACTTGTCCAGAAAGCTGCTGCTCGCCTGGTGTTCAACCACCCCAAATTCTCCCACACAACTTCCCTCCTCCGTTCCCTACACTGGCTCCCTGTAGCGGCTCGCATCCAGTTTAAAACTCTGGCGCTAACCTACAGGGCAATGAAAGGAACAGCCCCCTCCTACCTCCAGGCCATGGTCAAACCTTACATCCCCTCCCGACCACTACGCTCTGCTACCTCGGGG